>NC_048303.1:87683857-87766331 GCF_013100865.1 Trachemys scripta elegans | reverse complement strand
GGTCATTACACAAAGTAAAACTGTTTTCCCATGCTAATTTTTCCCCCTCTGCTATTCACACCTTCTTGTCAACGGTTGGAAATGGGCCATCCTGATTATCACTACAAAAGTTTTTTTTCTTCTGCTGATAATAGCTCACCTAATAGCGCAACTTAATTAATTACCCTTGTTAGAGTTGGTATGGCAACACCCATTTTTTCATGTTCTCTGTGTATATATATATTTTCCTACTGTATCTTCCACTGCATGCATCCGATGGAGAGGGTTTTAGCCCACGAAAGCTTAGGCTCAAATAAATTTGTTAGTCTCTAAGGTGCCACAAGGATGCCTCGTTCTTTTTGCTGATACAGACTAACACGGCTACCACTCTGAAACCTGTCACCAGGCTTAGTTACAATATTATACAGCCTTGGTAACCGGGAGGGATTTCCTGTGATACGTTCTTTGCTCACAAGATGGCACAACTGCTTCCCTAAAGAATACAACACTGGAAAAACAAAAAACAAACAAACAAAAATGCTGTAGCGAGAGATCAGAAACAAAAACATGTTCCAAATGCAGAATCATGAGCTGATAATTTCTTCCAATAGAGACATCTCTATTGTTTTATTTATCTTGTTCTAAAGCAGAGGTCCCCAAACTGTAAGGATTGTTCTGGGGGGGAGAGGCAAGGCAGGGCCCAGGCCATCCCCCACAGGAGGCGAGGAAGGAGTGCCACTGCACCCCGATCTGCTCCCAGCTCTGCTCCAGCCCCGCTCCCAGCTGTGGCCCTGGCTTCCAGCCCCATGCCTGGCCCTGGGCCTGGTTGTGGCTCCACACCTGGCCCTGGCCCCAGTCTCAGTCTCAGTCCCATCCCCAGCCCACAAGCCCAGCCTCAGCCCCTGGCATGGCCCCGCTCCCGGCCCCAACCCTGCTCCTGGCCCCGGACCCCCACCCAGCTGTGGCCCCAGCCTCAGTCTCCTTATCTCTGTCCGCATCCCCCCCTCCCTGGAATCCTGGCCCCGCTTCGAGACCCAGCTCGGGGGGTGGGGTGGGGGGATAGCAGACAGGAGTAAGGTGGGGGCGCGACCCTGAAAAGTTTGGGGACAATTGTTCTAAAGACTTTAAATTAGACAGATTCTTCCCCTAGAGAAAATTAAAAGTGGTTAAAACTTTTAAATATTGCTTTTTGTGCTTGGTAGATAAATAAAGGAAACAGGACTCCCCAAAAGAACAGGCAGTTTAATGTGAATAGGTAGAGTCCACTCTCTACCGAGCACATATGAGCTAATGTCCAAAACTTACCCACTCTCTGGGGTTTGCCTTCATTCTCAATTTTAAAATAATCACACAAGCATCAGGAACTGGATGTTTCTAGGGGTTTTCCCTGCAAGACCTCCTTCCTCTCCTATTTCAGAGAGGAACCCGGAAACTCTCTTACAGTACTGAACCACTGCTAATGACACTTCCCTAACATAGCTTCCAACCTGTGCTAGCATGAGTCAGCAGAATAGTCCTCCCTGTGCCTTCCTGGTCCTATTCCCTGAAGTCTGTCAGTTATTTACTGGCAAGGACAAACAGGAACTGAAAATGTAGTCAACGTAAGTGGTGTATTCATGTATAAAATGGAATCCTAACAGCAAATGTCCTGACGTTGGTTATGATTTTTACAGTTAACTTCCAAATTAAAAATCATTAAAATTCATGGCCTAAAAAGAGTTCATTGTGTATTGGAAGCATTTAAGCTAGTTCTGGGCTATATCTGCTTTTGGACTAAAGAAGACTTCTCCCCAAAGATAAGCACAATGAGCCACCTTCATCCTGGTGTAACTCCATTGACTTCAGTGATGTAAATTATATGCCAGGAATAAATAATTCCTGACTAGGTGTAAGTGGGAAATGTAATTTGTACAGATTTAGTATTTGCGGGGTGAGTAAAATGAGTTGAATTTATATAACATGACAGAAAAGGGGATGTAATAGGATAAAGAACGTAACAGAAGTGTATGAAACAAAGCAGATGCTCCTTTTCTACATAGCACACATATAGGCAAAGGTGAATCACTTCTGTCTTGATTAGCATTTTGGTATTTTAACATAATTAAGATCTTGGGTGTAATACGCAATTTGACTTTTGAAGCTGAAATGGATAACAAACAAGTTAAAAAGAGAGCTAATGCTGCTACAACCTATAGACCCTTCTTTGTTGATTAAAAACTTGAAAGCAGCAATGTCATTACTAATATTGACAGAGTTTAAATGCATGTCAATCTCTCTAGTTGATTTATACTTCTGTCAAATTGTTTTGCGGGTTAAACTCTGTTTATGTGACCCAGAGCATAAGGGATGCATATGGGTTTACAGAGACCCTCTGGGTCTGATGTCTACAAAAGGTGTGAGATCTCTACCAACAGTCAGTAACACACTTGTCATCCTAATCATTGTGAGATGTATCTATGGATGATATTTAAGGAGTTATGTATCTATACTGAAAACTGTGTTCTTAAGGTATGTGAGTTAAGACTGGTCACCAGAAGATTATAAATAGGTTTTGTTCAGCCATGGGGTAGATGCATATTTCTCTGGCTGGTTATCGTGTACTGTGTGTAAGTCTATTTGCATTATTGAGCCCGATGCTAATGAAAAGATTGTGAATTCACGTGAGAGAAAATCTGCAGGAAAAACAAAACCAGTAGGGGAGTGTCCTGTTTATGAGTAAAGACAATGAATTTGGAGGGAAATAATTGGGGGTACTGAGATGCACTTGGGATCCTTCCCCGAGAAGATGAACTGTCAGTGTATGCTGTCTTACAAAAAGAGGTTCACCTGTCTGGAAAACATTGAAAAGACTTTGGGTGAATTAAACTTAATTAGACAAGACGGTATGTTGTTAATTAAGTCTAGGTTCTGGAAGGTGTGTTATGATTTTATTTTACATGTAACAATTTGTTTCCAATACTTCCAGTACTACTTCTAGAATTGCTATAATTTGATAAATAAACCGTATTTGTTTTCACTATAAATGTATCTAAGCGCTTGTGTTAAGCGGAATGATCTTGAGGTGAAACTGGTAATCTGATGTGTACTATTCCTTTAGGAAAAGTGAATCTGTGAATTCAGTGAGTGTCCAGTGAATCAGGGGCTGAACACTGGAAGACACAAGGGTTGGAGTGTCTCTATCACTAACCTGTAAATAGAAAGCTGGGCCTGCTTAGGCCTGGAGGGGAATGCTTGTGTTGCCGGCGGCTGGTGTAGTTGGGGAGCTGACCCCTGGTAAGCATAGATTAGGCTTCCTTACCCTAAGGGCAGGTGGTAGTGAGGACTTTGCAATCTTGGGTACTCATGGGAAGCACCACACTTTGATTCTAAAACTCTTCTTTATATTTTCCAAAATAGAAGAACAAATGATCATTTAGATCCGTGATACTCAGACTGAGGCTCGTGAGCTGCAAATGGCTCTTTAATGTGTCTCCTGCAGTTCTTTGCAGCACATGATGTTAAAACACTGTGTGATTTAATTACTAACCAGTGTAAGTTATTAACCAATTGTAGTTGATAAAATAATGATATTTGATCAGTCATTTTGCTCTGAGAATAAGATAGATAGATAGAGTAAATTAAATACTATATCTATATAGTAAATGAAACTATGAATCCACACTACTGTGGTTCTTTTGGGTACTGTTGATCACTAATTTTGTTTCTGAACCCCTGAGATCTGAAAATTTAGATCCTCACAATATTACAGTTCAAGAAGCAAGACTAGCTGAAGTTTTTGGAATAAAATTGTCAACCATTAAAACAATTAGAACCTTCAATGGATTGTCCAAGTATAACCCATCGTATGAGTTCTGTAGTATGATGTTTATTTTGAGTTCACATTTATTTGCTTACGGTCAATAGTTTGTGGTGAAAAATCTGCTTACTACAAAGATTCCTAACTAGACCCATCAGCAGTTTTTTCTTCTCTTTTTGGAATGAGCATTACAAAAAATGTTTCTGTAGTTTTAGTGAAAAAGCTGCAAACTGAGGATATTTATAACCTCATCTTAATGACAACTAATTCTTGAAGAGCTTTTTCTCTGAAAGTTTTCCTTTTAGTATTTGACTCCATGGAAATGGAAGTGGATGATACTTACTGGTTTATTAAATCTGAGTGTAGAAACAGAGTAAATACAAACCATTTTTTGCACTCTTGACACATTTTCTGTTTGCATTACGGGAAGTTCCAGAGAGGTCTAATTTGTCCTCTACAGTAAACCACTTATCAAAAGTAAACTGTGTTAATGTTAAGAAAAATCTATTGGGCTTCCTCTTAATGCTGGGAATCTCTTGGCAAACATCCTTACATAAGAACGGCCGTACCGGGTCAGACCAAAGGTCCATCTAGCCCAGTATCTTGTCTACCGACAGTGGCCAATGCCAGGTGCCCCGGAGGGAGTGGACCAACAGGCTATGATCAAGTGATCTCTCTCCTGCCATCCATCTCCATCCTCTGGCAAACAGAGGCTAGGGACACCATTCCTTACCCATCCTGGCTAATAGCCATTAATGGACTTAACCACCATGAATTTATCTGGTTCTCTTTTAAATGCTGTTATAGTCCTAGCCTTCACAACCTCCTCAGGTACAGAATTCCACAAGTTGACTGTGCGCTCCGTGAAGAAGAACTTCCTTGTATTTGTTTTAAACCTGCTGCCTATTAATTTCATTTGGTGACCCCCTAGTTCTTGTATTATGGGAATAACTAAATAACTTTTCCTTATCCACTTTCTCCACATCACTCATGATTTTATATACCTCTATCATATCCCCCCTTAGTCTCATCTTTTCCAAGCTGAAGAGTCCTAGCCTCTTTAATCTCTCCTCATATGGGACCCGTTCCAAACCCTTAATCATTTTAGTTGCCCTTTTCTGAACCTTTTCTAGTGCCAGTATATCTTTTTTTAGATGAGGAGACCACATCCTTTTGTTGCCAGAACTAAACCTTCTCATTCCTGTTGTATATTGAGTGATTAGAGATAATACACCTCTACCCCCGTATAACGCCACCCGATATAACACGAATTCGGATATAACGCGGTAAAGCAGCGCTCCGAGGGGACGGGGCTGCGCGCTCCGGCAGATCAAATCAAGTTTGATATAACACGGTTTCACCTATAACGTGGTAAGATTTTTTTTGGCTCCCGAGGACAGCGTTATATCGAGGTAGAGGTGTATAGTGATTGTTCTGAAGGTTGTTACATTTATAAACTTACCCGTATAACTAACTCTGCCATTCAAAGACTGAGATCACTTTGAGATCACTGGCTTTGCATCTCCAGTTTGTTAGGATGATGCCAAAGAATAAGTCTTGATGAGGTTACTGGCTCAGCACCAGAGCTTAAAGTAGACCAGATAGGAGGAATAGCATGATATGTGGTGAAATCACATTTCATAAGAAAACAATTAGAAAATCATTTGCTTGATTCTTTAATTTTAATTAAACATTTTCTTGATTGTCACCTACAGTATAATACATTGTAATGACTTGCTCAGTTTAAACAAAGTAGACCAAATTTATCCCCATTGTAACTCCACTGAACTCAGTGAAGTTCCCACAAGCGTTGAATTTGGTCCAGTTAACTTATTATTGTCTCAGACTGAATGTTTCATCATAATCTGTTTTATTAACTTTTTTGTTTTTTCCTTATCATGGCATTAATATATATTTTTGTGTTTCTAAACAGCTATTTAAGGGAATTAGTATAACTTCAGGAATGGAAGGAGAAGCATTTTTGTAGACTCATCAGAGTGGCATTTTTGATATCTTTCTCTACATGCATATTTCTTTGATAAGCATTAGCATTTCTTCTCAAGAAATCCAAATCTTATCTTTATCCAAAGCCGGTGCTTTATCTCTTGTATTGGTCATGATTTACTAAGCAGAATTGGTCTCCAGCATGGGTGACGGACATCCTGCCATGGAGTGGGAATTCTGGACAGTACCCGGGTACTAAAATATAAAAAAAATCCCTAAGCTTTTGCTATTTACTCCAAAATGTTAGGACTGGATAGTGGCTGGCACCTGTGTGGATGCACAATGTGGAGTGAGCCACGAGAAGCCTTCTCCCTCTTTGTGCTCCATGCAGAGGCTGGCCACAGTTGCAATCCTTGTTAGCACCCCCATGGCACTAGCTAGTCCAAAGGAACTCTGCCCCTATTAGTCAGAGGAGTCTGCCACTCTCAGAGGGGAATGCATTCTGCAGAGACTCCCTGAGTCACAATGCCTCCTAATGTTCCCACTCATGGTGCAGTCCTGTACCATTTCCAAAACAGGGTGGGGCCTAGTAGACTCTATCAGGCCTTACGTTTCTAGTCCTTCTGGTTGTGCAGACTGACTTCCCAATATGAACCAATGCTCAAGCCTTGTCTACACATAAGTTTCACCAACATACAGCTTAGGAGTATAGTGCAACCGAAAATCTATTTCACTGATGTGCATTCACACTGTCATTTGCACTGACACACTTCATCCACACACCAGCATGCTGTATCAATGCAAAGATGCTATGCTGTGGGTGAATGCCCACACTACCCAATGGCACACTGTCTCATGGGAAATTTTTGCTGTGTGTTGTGGTAGGATATTCCTCGTTATGGGACCTTGGGGGTCAAAGCTCAGAATTCCCTCTGATATAATCCTCAGATATACAATATGTAGGACCTTGTTTCATTCTGTTATAGATTAGTTTTAAATGTTGGGGGAGGGGTTCTTCTATATTCGACTCTGTAAATTGAGTGCTACTAAACATTTATCAGACCAGCACAACTCTGTCAAAGCCTTTATGATGGTGAGTATTCTGGCTCCTTGCAAGCTCATGTTTTGCTTATATTCTCATTGTATATTTCTGTGTTGTTGTTTGTTTGTTTTCTTTCTGTTTTTGCTGGGGATGCATGTTTGTTAATGGGACAATGTCTAATAAAGAAAGTAAATCTGTTTCAAGCAGTTGTGATCCTGGAGGATACATCCATCAGGAGGATCACAAAGTGGCAAAGATGAGAACTATTGAAGTCTAGGGACCACCCAGGAACTGTGCTGGCAAGCTCTCTTCTGTGACAATCCCTGAGTTGCTGGTGTAGTGGCTTGGAAATGTGTTATATCCAGTTGTGCCTGGCAAATTAGCTCCCCCTCCAAATGTGCTAACAAAGATAAAATACTACTTGTTCAAAATTTTCTCTCAATTAGTGCCTGCAGACCAGAGAGCTGTCTGTGCCAAAATTAACAGGCAGCTCCTCCTTCAAACAGAGACCATCCTGTCTCTGGCCCATTGCTGTGCCTTAAGCTACACAATCTTTGTGTTCTAGCTTATTCTTTCAAATGGCAGTCATGAGTTTACATGTGCCTGTTTTATATGCCATCAGAGTGCTTATTTCTGTATCTGGGATGCTGGCTTTTGCATAAAAGCTATGTACTTATAGATGTGGAGATAACACCAGAAAATATATTGCTACATTAACTCATTGCAAGTAATAACTGAATAGCAGTGTCATTCTTGTCTACTACCTGGGATACATGCTTGTGTATTTATCACATATAATGCATCATGCGTCATTTTCTTCCTCCAGTACACTTAAACATGTGAATTTATTTTGACATGTCCTCCCAGCAACCAATACTGCATAATGCTACTAGATGCCATTCAAACTGTACCCAATATGCTGAATTTGTGTACTTTAGTTGCTTGTATGAGTTATAAACCAAAGAATTGTAGTGATATCTTGCACTGACTATCTCTCTCTTTCTATTACAGGCTATCATTGTCAATAAGGTTTTGAAATTCTGTACATTCCTTTCCCTACAGTAACTTCCATTATGATAAACTTAAATTGGCCAACGATGTTGCTTTCCCATTAATCCAATGTTATAGGAAAACAAAACTGAAAGAAATCCATCCTATGAAATTATTTCTGTTTCACTTTTTGTGGGCTAAGTACAAACCTTTGCTGTGCCAGGAATGTCCTGCAGGGTGGATCACCAGTTGTTTTATAGTAACTAAATAATGTATAAAACACCCGTTGATTTATACTAACCAAATAATGAGACATCTGATGAATTTCCTTTTATCTCATGTCTACAGTTGTTAAAATATAGGGATGTATCTTAATCTGAAGAAAGACCATTCATTCCTCCCTTTTTCTTGGTGTCTTCAACATACTCTGGCAGAAAGTAGGGCTATAGTACTAATTGCTGCCACCTCCTGCTGGAGGAAGGTTATTTTGTGTCTCATAGCTATGGTTATTATTGTGGTTTGTATGAAATTTAAAAAAACACCTGCTTGCTGACTTTAACTGGATTTGGCTTCCTAGTTTTAAGTTTATTTTCTCAGAGTTAAGGCAATGATATTATGTTTATATAGCACTTTTTAGCCAGAGTCATCATATTTTACAAACAATGGGCTCAATCCTGGCATTATGGACAAAATCCTATTTGGCAGAAATGGTGGTGCAAAGCTAGATAGGTTGTAAGGTGCGTCTGGTGTAAGACACCAACAGTGTTGGCACTGGATGCCATACATAGGTCTGGCTCAATACACCATGAAACACTTTTTATTGCTCCTTGCTGCAGCAGCAAAGTTCTTGCCGCTAACTTGATGTTAATATATGCATTTGTCAGATTTTGGACCCTTTCCCTTGAAACCATTTGCTTTGTTTCATGTTTATACCCCAAGGTAATCAGAACTTTGGTTTTACAAAGGAGGGAATTTATAATAGACTTGAGTGATGTAAACACCAGACTAGAATAGTCTTTCCTTATGTCCTGGATCCAGCCTTCACTGAAACCATGGAAAATCTCCCATTGTCTTTAGTGATATAAACTTACATTATCACAAATGGTCTTATACTCTAGGGTTTTGGACATCTCTGTAGTCTCTGAGAATCTTCCACATAAAATAGATTGGCAATAGGGAAGTCCCTGGAGTCTCCAGCTTTTTTCCCTTGTGAAGTATGAAAAGATTTGCCCGTGGTAGGTGATCTGTTTTGGGGATATTTTGTTTGCTGCTTTTTTTGTTGTTTTGTTTTGGTGGAGAGAGCAAAATGGTTGATGGGATGTCCGTCTGGTTATGGTAGGAAAGCTTTATCAAATATCTCTGCAAGCAGGATGATTTGATTTGAGATTTTCAATTAACAGAAACATCAATGCAAATTAGAGAGGGACCTTATTTCAAACTCCCGATCCAAATACCCCAAAACTGTGGGGAATTTTGGATCCAACACCATATACAAAATCTGCTGGTTATCCCCTTTTCTATAAAACGGGCTGA
Source organism: Trachemys scripta elegans (assembly GCF_013100865.1). NCBI lineage: Eukaryota > Metazoa > Chordata > Testudines > Emydidae > Trachemys > Trachemys scripta. The sequence goes on along the minus strand of NC_048303.1, from coordinate 87,757,047 downwards.
ACTAGTACCCGGGAGTTTTACCCCTAGACTTTGGATCAGATTTGAATTTTGCAGTTCAGAGTTGTCCAATACAAGTTTTTATTTATGATATTACAGCTGGAAAAAATAAGGACCATTGAGAGGAAGACCCTGAATAATAGAATAGTAGACGACAACTTCTCCAACATACACTTAACTTTGAGTCTGATGTTAATACAAAACACAGAAGAATTGGCTAAACAACAGATGTCATTTTTATTGCAGAACTCTTATTTCTGGGGGAGGGATAGCTCAGTGGTTTGAGCATTAGCCTGCTAAACTCAGGGTTGTGAATTCAATCCTTGAGGGGGCCATTTGGGGCAAAAATCTGTCTGGGGATTAGTCCTGCTTTGAGCAGGGGGTTGGACTAGATGACCACCTCAGGTCCCTTCCAACCCTGATATTCTATTTCTTGTCCTAAATATATAGGCAGATTGAAGATGAATGGGACATTCACCTGCCATTTAGTCTTGCAGAGTTTTACCTCCTCTGGACCTGTGTCCACTTCAGCATGCAGGGCTGTCACATGCTGTGACATTTTTGAGTGAGTCAGGTTATAAAATGGTTCTGAGTGAGTTTCTAAAATGTTTCATTGAATCACAAGACAGCAGAATCCCCAAGAGATGGGAGAGACTCTAAACATTGCCTAGAAATGAATCCCAAGTAAAGAAGTCTCCACTCCCCTGGTAGGGAAGTGAGATTTGGGTCACATCTAATCTCGTTCCATGAGGGCATCTCCCCTGAATGAAGAGGGCATCTCTTCATGAGGGCATCTCCCCTGTGGTCTCTGCTGACTGCAAAGGCTGGGGCTGGATTCTGAGTTCACTTGGGAGTGTTTTCAAGCAGAAAAAAAAAGGGATTGTTCTGGATAAATGACTCTCATAATGACACTGATAGTCATGAGATTTAGTGGCCCTGACTGAGTCAGGCTGGAATTCCCTTCCGTTTGCTTCCCGTCTAGGGTCACTGAGGCAAACCCCGGGTACGCGCCCCAAGCCCCAGAGACGTGTAAACCTCCTGGAACGTGAAGCAAAAGTAGGAAGGAAGTTTGGGGGTGGAGCGCAGCGGATAGAAAGAAGATCTCCCTCTACTCTCCTCTCACTGCACTCCTGGGGAGGCAGCTGAGTTGGGAGGAGCATATTCTAACGCGTCTGCTGCCGCTTTCCCTGCTGACTCCAGCTGAGCCGGTGGCGTTGCGCCTGCTGTGCCTGTCATCCAGCCTTTCACCGGGGAGGAAGCCTATAACTTAACCTCCAAAAGGTAGGAGAGCCCGTAGCGTGAACTTTATAACTCAGTGGCGAACAGGAGAGCGCGTCAATTCTAGGCGATGCGCGCGTTTAACGCCAAGGACGGCGCGCCTCGGCAGTCTGGGTGTGTGGCTGTCACTTGTACTCACCCGCGTGTCCGTAGAGCAATGGAAACGTCCCCGAGGGGGGTGTGCATGTCTGCCTGGCGTCCTCCTGCCGTGCGCACACACGGTGAGAGCTGCCGGATCGCTCGCCTTTGGAGGGCGAGCTCCCCGCCCACCCCTTAGACTGACTTAAAGCACTCCCCATTTAGGGGCAAATCCTACTGCTCCCCCTGGAACCCCGTCTACCGTGAAAACTGTGGTTGTGCCGAGTGGGGGGCACGGGGAAGGAAGGGCTTTGCCTAAACGCACCCAATTCGCACCGACTATGGTTAGCGAGCTGTCTATCAAGTCTGTCGACGTAGATTTGATTTCGAAAGGGGCATAGTTACGCTGACGCAGCTGTTCCGTGTAAACAACAAAACTGAACGTGCAGCCTGTGCAGGAGACCGGGGACCTGGCTGTACACGGATGTCCGCCTGCGGCGTGTCCATGGATTTTAGCCCCACAGAGAAGGATGGATCCACTACTGGGCAGACGCACTAACCATTCCTCCGTGGAGGGAAAAGCATGATGACCATAGGGGACCTTACTGTGTCCTTGGCAATGGTCACAGAGTACTCTGCAGGGGGTGGGGGTGAGGGCTACCCTCCTTTCTGGTCCCCAGGGGGATACTACAAGGCTGAAGTTGTTCTTGATCCAAGTTCCTTGTTGAAAGGCACACCGTTGATTTATTTTTAAAAAATTCTTCAACACGAGTTTGCCTTTTTGAGAGGCTATTTCCCCAAAATAAATTAGACTGAATTTTATAAAACTATATATTCATTGTTACCTCAGTCCCTCTTGGTGTAATTGTAATTTCTTAATTTGAATAAGTAGGAGATTTGGGGGGGATGTAAATGCCAAAATATTTTTGGGTTACCCTACCTGACACATTCCCAGCGACTGTTAATCTGTGCTGAATTAGCTGGCATGGTCCGTTCTCTGACCTATAGCCTTATATCTGTGCAAAATGCCACCACATGCTACATGCCTATCCTACCTTCCAATTTACAAATACTCCTTGAATAAGGAAGTGGCTTTCATCATCAACATCATCATCATCATCCTCAAGTTCTCGTTACACTTTTGGCATTTAGTGCAGTGACAAAGCTCCTCCACTCCTGTCTGTTTCAATGGTTCCCCAGCTGTGCTCCAGGTTTTTCAGCTCAGCTTCCACAGCTCTTTGCCATGTTGTTTTCAGGCGGCCTTGTTTTTGCGTGCCTTCAGATAGCCATCTTATTGCTATTCTGGTAATGGAATCAGTTTCCATCAGACATTGGCGCTGGCTTCCTCAGGGTGGGGTGTGTGTGTGTGCTCAACCCCTTGCTCCGCCCCAAGTCCCACACACACCTGCTCACTCCTCCCCCTTCCTCCCAGAGACTCCTGCACAGCGCTCAACAGCTGAAAGGCAGGGGGAGGTGTTGATCGGCAGGGCCTCCGGCAGGCCGGAGGCACTGGGACAGGAGAGCGGGGGGCTGGCTGCCAGTGGATGCTAAGCACCCACTAATTTTTTTCTGTGGGTGCTCCCACAAAGTCGTCGCCTATGCCATCTGAAGCACATGGCCAATCTATCTCCACATTTAAGGAGGTGGCTTTGAGTGGGTGTAAATGACAAAATATTTCTTGGGTCAGACTAGTGACACATCTCTGCAATCATTAATGGACTCTACTGTCCAGTTAATCACAAAATTCCCCTTTTGTGTAGGTGTCTTGCCTAAATAAAGAATGCAGAACTGATTCTTTAAACTGTCACAACCTGACAGCCTTGAAGACAAAGGCTTTGGTATTTAGTTCTGCATCCACGTGTGTTCAGATGCTTTTGTTTTGTTTTTGGCGAAGCACCTTTTTCATCTACAGCAAAGACAATTTTAAAAGATTCTATAGGGGAATTAATCTCTTAAATCTATTCTGAGCATGGATTTTGATTAGGAATATCATGTGGAAAAAGGGATAAGATATCAGAGTCAGGAAAATCTCCTGAACACAACTTGAATATAGGATGCTTTTAATTTACATATGTTATATACAAAAAAATAAAAGAACCTGCTGATGGTGAAGTTTTAAATTATTTGCCCCATTAGTTAGGTTGAATGTTTTGCTCATAAATGATAGCACAAAGTACTTGCCACTGTAAAGCGCTGTAACTCCCATCAACAAGATCTTTTCCTTGATGCATAATGTCTATAATTAGAAAACAATACATAAGGAAAGCAGTTAACAAGGAAGCTAGACATGAGTCGGTGGTGGTTATCCAAGTTCCATGACATCTGGATACCCTCCCCAGAGGCATTCTCTACCCTCTATTTCCCAACCCTGAGCAATTGTGCAAAGGAAGGCATGGGCAGCTGAATGAGGTTAGTGCCTTGTGCCCATCACAGTAACTCTGATAGTTAACCTAGTATTATTTAGAGAAACCAATCAAGATATACAATTTTAAAAACTGAAAAGCAAAAAGGTCAGTTGGAGTCCTTCCAGTCACCTTTGTCTGCACTCTTTCTTGTTAAGGCTGATCTTGCTCATGAGAAAAGTCCCACTGACTTTCCCAGGCCTACTTGTATGAATAAGGACTAGTCAGGTGAGCAAGGTCTGCAGAACTGGACCCTTCAATTGTCAGCTTTTTGGGGCAGGATCTGTTGAAGGCAATAGATTTACTCAGGGGTTTCCCACTGTTTCAACAGAAAGGAAGTTGGCCCTAAAAGTTTGGACAGCAAAGTAGACACATTAGCACTGGAGTCCAGTCCTGCCAGGTTTTGAGTATCTTCAATTCTCATGACAGCAACAGGAGTCAAAGGCATTCAGTATCACACAGAAGGTGCTCTGCACCTTGAAAGAAACACTGAGCCATTAGGATGGGTCTAATTAAATACTTTGAAAATGAAGCTACTTGGCTAAAAAATGCAGCTTGATGTTTGGAAGGGGCAGAACGAGAGCATTAATGGAGGAGAATGACAAGGAACTGTCAGGGTAGATGTGGACACGAAAGCAGCCTCCTCATTTACAGCCTGTCGAGCAAGGTGTCGTACCTCCTTCATAGTGTGCTCAGTTCACACTGTTTTTAATGGGAGCTGAGAGATCTCCATACCCCACGTTATTAGACCCTTGATTAATGGGATAAGAGAGCTTGTCCTGATGTATGGTGTGGCATCATCCACACAGCAACTTATGCTTCAAGCATGTGTCTCACCTCTAAAGATAGAATCAATATTTTAAAAATTCACACCTATTTTATCAGCACAATAACATACTTCAATGTGTATATCCATCAGTCAGTATCTGCACTCTTAAAGGTAATCTTAGGGTCTATGCATAGTCTTTAGATCATCTGAAATAGCCCTCTCTGTAGACATTCAGGGCCTGCTGAAGAAAAAGCCATCTATATGATATGGCTCCTGGTGAGGTCTGAAGGCATAGAGCAGAGTGGAATAGAGATTCAACTGGACGCTTATTTACAGACTGGTATATTAATTTTTGTTATATCCCTATGTGAATTTAATTATTGTCAGTATGCCTAGAGACGTGTATAAGTGTACTTTTATATTTAATAAAGTATGTTGAAGCACAGTGTGTACTTCCATGGTGTGTATATTGGTCAATGTTTACACATCCTGTCTTTGTTTTTCATTCACACTTTCATTTAATACGATTCACCCCACCCCTCACTGAAATTGCATTCCTGGGGAAGTTTTTCTGAAGTATTTATTGCTTGCAACACATAAGGTAAAATTCTTATCTTGTGTAGCTTTCTCAACCATCTCCAATTTCTGAGCACCAAGAGCACAATTCTTCCCTTTGCTAAGTGCATGTAACTCCCACTGAACTCAATGGAGATGTACAAACTTACAGAAGAGCAGGATCTGTCCCTCACTGTGCAAAACTGGCTTTATGTCTTTATATAAAGAATACAGTAGAACCTCAGAGTTACAAACATCTTGGGAATGGAGCTTGTTCGTAACTCCGAACAAAACATTGTGGTGGTTCTTTCAAAAGTTTACAACTGATCATTGACTTAATACAGCTTTGAAACTTTACTATACAGAAGAAAAATGCTGCTTTTAACCATCTTAATTTAAATGAAACACGCACAGAAAGAGTTTCCTTATCTTGTCAAATCTTTTATTTAACTTTCCCTTTATTTTTTTTAGTAGTTTGTTTAACACAGTACTGTACTGTATTTGCTTTTTTTTTTTAAGTCTTTATTTTTTCCTCAGCTGCTGCAGATTGCATACTCCCAGTTCCAAATGAGGTGTGTGGTTGGCTGGTCAGTTGGAAACTCTGGTGTTTGTAACTCTGAGGTTCTATTGTATATCATCAGGGCTGTCCATACTAGGGTGACCAGACTGCAAATGTGAAAAATCGGGACAGGGGTTGGGAGGGTAATAGGAGCCCATATAAGAAAAAGACCCAAAAATCGGGACTGTCCCTATAAAATCAGGACAGCTGGTCACCCTAGTCCGTACCCATATGCAGAGTACGCAGCTGCGTAGGGCACCAGGAAATTTGGGGCACCAAATTTCCTCATGCCCTGCACAGCTGCATGCTGCTCCAGACCCTGTTCTGGCTCTTCCCCAGGGCCCCCACCCTGCTCCGCCCCCACCCATCCCTTTCCCACCCCAGCCTCGCCTCTTCCCGCCCCTGCTCTGCCACAGCCCCGCCCCCACTCCCCTGAGCTCTGCAGCAGGGTGGGGGTGCACTCACCGGCTACGGGAAGTGCAAACCCGGCCCCAGCTGTGCCAGGTTTGTGAGTGAGTGCTGGGGGGTGGTTTCCCACTGTCTCCCAAGCCAGCCCCGTCCCCCCACGGAGGCCTGGGGACAGCCCCCCTGCTCCTCCCCCGCAGAGGCCTGTCCCCCCCGCGTGGGGGCTGCATAGGGCCCCAGAATAGCTAGGGACAGCCCTATATATCATTAAACAGTTTTCTAACTGCAAAAGAATCTAGTGCAAGCAGTTCCTAGTTCTGTCTAGCTATTCACAAAAATCCACCCCCTCAACCACTCCTTGGGTACTTTCAGATTACTCAGTACTTGAATGTGTATATTCAAATGGTTCTGTTTTTTCACTTGTTTCTATAGGACTTTCTATGCCTCTCCCACACTTTACAGTAACAAGGTTAAACACTGACCTATATCTATGTATTTCTTTCTTTACATTTGTACTGTGGCTAGATGTCACAACAGGTAGGGAGCAAAGAAATACTTGCCACCGTGTTAGATGACCTTTAAAGGTGGTTTCCTGTGAATTCAACCTTTGTTCTCATACACATACCCTGATCTCTACAAAAACAACAAACTGGTGCCCTTTAAAGTGACAGTGCTTTAAATGTCATGTTATGCTGGGTTACTGGTGTAAATCCAGAGTAATCGCTGCAGCCAAATGGAGTTGCTTGTTAGTTATACTAGTATAAATCCAATCAGACTATGATCTTTAACATTTAATTGTGCCCTATTCACCCTGTAGTGTTTAAAGAACCACAGTACAAGAAAGCTAATGAAGTTGATGGAGCTTTTTGTTCCTCTGATCTTAACATAATGGACCCAGTTTTCTCTCAGTTACAAACACTGGTTAAAGTATATTGAAACAGGAGGGGAAGCTCTTACTGTCCCAGCCAAGGAGAAGAGGAAGTTGTGGGGGAGCTTTGTTCCCCCCAAGCAATGGAGAGGAGGGGAAAGCTCTCCCTTTGTTTTTTCCAAAGGAGGGGGAGCAGTGCTCTCCCCGCTTCTTTTACCTGTACTTGCAAGTCTACACAAACACTGCTGAAATTTCTCACCATTGCTAACAGCAGTTCAGCGCCACCCCATGTTAGCAATATTGGGAGCCCTAGTGTAGACGGGGCACTGGCTGCCACCAGCATTCCAAGCATTGTTGATCAAACCTTGCTCTGAGCATGGTTAGATGAATGAGGCTTAAAACGTTATCTATACTAACATTCCAAGCATTACCACCTCTGGTGAAGTTGAACCACTATTAGCAACACTGGGAAATTTTTGCAGAAGTTTCCCTACTGAAGTCATTGGAGTTACAGCAACATAAAACTTGTATGAGAGAAGAATTGGGCACAATATCTGTGTTCTATGACTCTTTATGAGAAATCATGAGGTGTAACATATAGTTATTGGTAACTTAGAATATTTGGGGTTGTGATCATTTTTTAGTATTAGTATTCCAGTAGCACCTGTAAGTGCTTGTCAGATATTGGGGCGGGTACTGTGCTAGGTGCTGTACAGCTATGTAATAAAAAGACAGTCATTGCCCTAAAAAGCTTAGGTTAACATTTAAGGCCTAAGGCTGCTCTGACTGAAGTCAATAGGAGTACGTCTGTCAGCTTCAACTGGAGCAGGACCAAGCTCCATAATGATTGTTGCTGTCTGTTTTATATGCAGTGTGAGCTGTCCTGGACTTTAGTTTGTTTCCCTATGGAAAACATCCTGTGAAATTTTTTCCCACCTCTGGTGCATTACAATAGCAGGTCTCTTGTCTTAAGGGATTCTGTATTTCAACAGTCACCTCCTTTGTGTGTTTCACAGGGTAGGCGCTTCCAAGTTCATATGTCAACCTTCCCAGATTGTTCTCAACACAGGAACAACCTGTCCCAAAATGAAGTTCTTTCCTTCTAGGGTACAAGCATACTCCAGAAACAGACCTTTCACTCTGAGCTTTTATGCCACACTCTCCTTTGCCTGTTATCAGAGCATCCTACTCTGGCTCCTCAAATCCTCTTCCTGCCTGGCACGTAGCTCAGGCCTGCTTGCTTCATGAGCTCCAGCTGCCTTGACCTCCAGACCCTTAATGCTTTCCTGCTTGGGCCCTGAATCCAGTCAATAAGTGTGGGAGAAAGAGGTTTGAGCCTTCTCAGCACGCTCCATGCCCTCAAATCTACAGTGTTGTCAAGGCCCAGACATATGTTATACCCCAGCACAATAGCAGATACACTTGCTTAATTATCAGCTTAATATTGAAATACAACTAGAATGCTGAAGAAAAAAAAGAGTTAAGTAAATGGTAAACTCTTATCAATATATAACTAGGAAGGTAGATAACTACTATGGATGCCTAATTTCTTAAGCAAAACCTAAAGGTAGTTTAATAAAAGCATTGCCAATTTCTATAGCAGTTTATGTGGGTATGAAACTTGGGGATCTAAAAATATATAAGAAAAAATCCTGTAGTCCTCCGTACTCACACAAACTCACTGATGGGAATTTTGGCTGAGTATAGGCTGAATAAGGACTGTGGGATTTGAGCCTAGGGTATTCTTCTTGATTAAAATGTGTACTTAGAAATGTATCCCTTTTGAAATGAAGCTAGCATATGCAGTTAATATTAGCAGTACTTTTTTTGTAGTTTACACTCCCACGTAAGACTTGTAAAAATCAGTTAATCCAGGAGTGAGTAATTTTTGGTCTGACGGGTGAGAAAAGTAACTCACGCTTTTAGATACGGAGGTGGTGTGGGGGGGAGGCACAGGGAAGCAGATTTTGAGCTGGTAGATTTTTTTTTCTTCACAGTTTTACAAGTTTGCCCTCCTACACATTTGCATCATTTTTAATACTTAATTCCTGCTTGTATTTGTGATGTAAGAGGTGGGCTTCAAGACCTGTTTCCATAAGTGTGCAAGAAGAGGACTGAGTGGACACACCAGGAGCCAAAAGGAAGCTACATCTCCAAGCATATTCAGGAGAGATCTCTCATTAAATAGTAGTGCAAACAGAGAAAAAAGATCAAATGCCCCTTTGTGCAAAGATTGGACTCAGTTTCAGAAGGAACAAAACTCCTTTCTAATTTGCTTCTGACCCTTCTCCTTTCCCGTTGAGAGACCTGGAGAGTCTCATTCACTGACCAGCCTTCCAAAGACTTTGTAAACTCCAACAGAGTGAGGAAAACACTCATAAGATTCAGCTGATCTCTAGATTTTTCCATACTCCAGAGAAACCTGCCCCACTCTTCCCATCTGCTAAACAGATGAACAGTCTTAGTCTGATTTTTTCCATCATAGAGAAGCTCCACTTTACCTTCCCTCTCTTCAGGCTGCGATTCCCAGTCCCTGGATTTAATTCCTTCCTTCAGCAGAGTGGGCAGCCAGTTCTCTCAAACCTAGTACTCCCTTACTTTTATCTCTTGTTCTCTGTGTGATTATTCCAACCAGCTTGACATTTCTGGCAAGTGTTGTGGTATGAAGCCAACTGCAGTGCCTCTTTTCAGGCCAGCCTATATACCCCCTTTCCTCCTGGCCCAGAAAGTTCTTTGCAGACCCTATTGTAAAGAGGCATTTTTTAGGGATGGTCTCTTTGCAGGGCCGGCTCCAGGCACCAGCTGAGCAAGCTGGTGCTTGGGGCGGCAGATTGAACGAGGTGGCATTCTGCCCAATCCTAGGGCGGCATGGCCGCTTTTTTGTTTTGTTCTTGTTCCGCTCTGGCCGCCCTGTAGGGGGCGGCGGTGCTGAGAACCAGAGCGCCCTGCAGGACAGTCCTCTTCCTTCCCTCCCCGCCGACCGGAGTGGAGCCCTCGCGGCAGGCAGCAGGAGGCGGCGCAGCAGGAGGGGCCGCATGGCCGCGCCCCTGCTGTAGCCCTGGCCACCCCCTTCTCTCTCTTTCCCGCCTGCTCCCCTTCCCCTCCCCCTCTCCCCCCCCAGCCGGTCCCCCTGCACCTGCACTCCAGCTGCGCCGCAGGTTTTTTTTTTTTTTGCTTTGCCGTTCTGGCCGCCCTGTTTTTTTTTTCTTTTTTGCTTGGGGCGGCCAAAAAGCCAGAGCCAGCCCTGTATCTTTGTGTCAAGATTAGCAGACTTTACCTTTGTTCACAGCTGTATATATTCACAAGATGTAAAGATCTCCTGCTTTGGAGATGTGAAGAGGAAGTTTCAACAGAAGAGCAGCCACACAGGATGCATCCCATGCATGCTGTAGTGTAGAGGAGTTCTTTAATGCCAGTCCTGCCGGGGGTAGCTTGGGGAAACAAGACAAAGTGGGCCGGGGAGGGGCTGAGAACTCAGTCCACAACTGATGTGCAGAGCCAATAGCCTTTGGGCATAAATTAGTATGTGCTTCAGCTTGGGTCAAAGGGATGGATTTTTGCTTGCCAAACCCCTCAACCTTCACTTTAGGTTTCATACAGATGAAGTGAATTTCACTTTTCGCAACAGAATATGTTACTGTGACTTAATTGACATGCCTTAGATATGCCTCACATGATAATTACCTGTAAGACATGAATGTCGTGTATTGGTTTATTTAGGAGTTTTTCCTGTGTATGTATGTGTGAGGTGTTACTAATGGACATCATGTTGGCTAACTCTGAATCTTGTAATCTCGAGAGCTGGAGTTGGTCACGGTGTTTGTGAGGAAGATGCTATCTGATTAAATTTAGTCCTCTTTATTTATTTATTTATTTTTCCTGTTCATGGATCGTTCACCAAAGATCTTACGCAAATGTTTTTCAGGCTATGGATTATTTGAAAGGCATTCATTTTTGCTATGTGCTGTTTGCAGTCTGTGTTTGGTCTCATGGTGCTTTAATGGGTTTCTTTTCCACATGCTCTAGATTGCAGGTGGGTTTAGTTTTGAGGGAAGCTGGAGGAACTGAAAGTGTTCTCTGGTGGTACAGTGTCGGTAGTCTGCTGCAGGGGGACAGGCATTGCAGTGAGAAAGCTTCAGATACATTAGAGGAGAATTGTGGATTTTTAAACAGTGTGGTCTTGTCTCTTCATCTGGCTATTCCTGATGCTACAGTATTGTTTCTACTCCCTGACTGGATGACTGAAACTTTTAAGGTAGGGGAATAATCTTATTCCCATGCAAATATGCATATTCCTGTTCTCCAGACGTGTGAACTGAAACCCGTATTTATGAATATATGTGAACTGCAAACCTAACTGGTACAAACGTGGCAGAACCTAACAACCATTCAGAATACAAACCTTCACACTCTGGTTTTGTATCATTCAACTAGCTCTATTGACAGCAGATATGTTTCATGCTGGGTTAAAATAAGGGAGAATTTTTCCTTCCTCTTTTTGGTTTGGAGGAATAATGTTCCCAGATAACTTCCTCCCTCCTCATTGGCTAGTGCAGTGAGAGTTCCCTACTAAAATCTACTTTAACCAATGTCTGTGTATGAGCACTTACTTTGTGGCATAAATTGATGAAAAATGTATTGTTACATTACAAATGATGGATGAATGTGAGAATTTATTTTTTATTTATTTTTAAATCTGCTGTCCAGAAGTTGACACAGCTGTATGCTGGAGCAGAACAAGGATTTTATTACCTGATTTACCAAAATATTTGCAATTTCCTCCATAGTCACAGATACAGTACTAGACTTCTGATGTACCTTGTGGCAATCTGGCATATATCTGTTTATAGTAGAACTCAATACCTATGTCCAGCTACTACATTCTGCCTGGCTAAAGTACAGTGTATAGTGTAATATTAGAAAACACACCATAATAGGATTTTGTATCATTTTAGGTTCTTTCTGCAAGATGGAAAATTCATTGCTTTTGTGTATATTCGTGTCCCATTGGCATTTCCTAAATGGTAAGAAGCAGAAATATTTGCTTAGGTTTTTTTTTCAATGTATGGGCATATACCTTGCAACTTAGTTTTTTTAAACTGTAGGTAAAAAAACACTGTTCTTTATCATTTAAAGGTTAAGCCAAATGTGTGTGCTTGAAAAGGGCTAGACTGATGTAGCTGGCAGCAGTGTTTGTGTAGACTTGCAAGTAGGAGTAAAAGAAGCGGGGAGAGCACAGCTCCATAGGTATCCATAATAGTTTCAGTGTATCCACAAAACAGTGTGTGTGGGGTGTGTGTTTGTAAAGAACAGATGTAAAGAACTCACAAAGGAAGACATTGCAGTGTGCAAGTTTTATTGGTCTACAAATCCAAGTACTATGCTACATATTCTTCAGTGTCATCTGCTGGCACTTTATCTAGCAACTATTTACATATATACAAATATAGAGCACTCTTGTAACAGGCAGCAGTGGTACAAGCTTCTCCACAGTGTTCTGAAAATAGGGGCCAAGAGGACACCCACACCTAGTTTATGTATACAAATATCCTCTGTGTGTGTGTGTGTGTGTGTGTGTGTGTGTGTGTGTGTGCGCAACTCAGGTGTAAATAGCCAGTTAGGTACCTAACTGGTTATGTGCATGCACAAATGCCAAACTTGCACACAGACACTGTGGATGTTTTGTGTGCATAAATTAGACACACAGAAATGTATGTACACGGTTGGTAAAATATAATCCATGTTCTTTTTGGAAAAGAAGTTTTATTCTGAATTCTGTTTTCCAGCTTTATTCACAGTTGAAGTTCCCCAGCCACAGTACATTGTAGAATATGGGAGCAACGTGACCATGGAATGCAGGTTTCAAGTGAATGGTGAATTAAAGCTTCAAGATTTAAGTGTCATTTGGGAGAAAAAAGAGGAACATACAAAAGAGGTTTACAAACTTCACAAAGGAAAGGAAAACTTTAATAACCAACACAGCAACTACAGGGGAAGAGTAAATTTGTTGAAAGATAAACTGCAGTTGGGACAGTCTATGCTTCAGATCACCAGTGTAAAACCTACAGATGCAGGAACTTACCTCTGTCTCATTGGCTATGAGGGAGCTGACTACAAGACGATCGCTTTGCAAGTAAAAGGTAAGCATTTTTTCCAGATAGTGGAAATCAGTTTATTACTGCATTATCCAGTTACAAGTCTCCCCTCACTGACTTCATAGGTATGGCAATAATGCCGGAGGGTGACATTTGGCTCTTGGTCTGTAACTAGTATTCACAATGTGTGTAAGATCTAGCTCAAGCCTCTGCATTACAGCATTGTCAACTCAACTCGAGAGAGCAAGTGCTGCTCATCCTTTCCTTCTCTCACTTACATTTGGAGGGTAAGGAGGGAGGTGGAGATTAGGCAGAGCACTTCTTGTGCAAAAGTGCTCAGGTTTCCTTGAGCACATCCTACCTCCTGGTCACACTGAGGACACTCTAACCTCCCTCTATTGCCCCTTCTCACCCATAGCTTTGCCTTCTGGAGAAGAGGAATAATCCTGCAGAGGTAGGGGAGAGGAAAGGCAAAATACCGAATGGATTCCCTTCCTCTGGACAGGGATGATGCTGACACCTCTTGCCCCAGGCTGTGACCCCGATACAAGTTATATGTTGGCCTCATTTTCTTTCTGAAAAACTATGGATTGCTTGTCTCAATACTGCTAGGTATATATTGTAGGTTGAACCTTGCAGTTCTGCACAAGAGTTTATTCAGTATCAAGAATGCAAAGTTCACTACAAACTGTTCTCCCACAAAGATACAGTGGAAAACATGTAGACTAGGGGGAATATTAATATCACTTTGATGCACAGATATTTATGCAAGTAATTCCCACAAATGCTAATGGGAGCTATGGGATAAATTGTGGGTTCTGGTGCATGTATGATGCAGAATCTGTAGGACCCCAATTATCCACTTGGGGTCAGCATCCAAAGAGGCCTCCACTGACCATTCTGAGGTACCCTCATGGCACTTACACAGCAGCCCAACCCCACACCTACCTGTGGGTGGAGTCCATGACTCTGCCCTTTTCTACCACACATGGCAGTGAAACAAATGAAGAATGATGTTGGGGAGGCCAGCTGAAGAAAGCATTGGGTGTGAAGGTTGATACAATCTTTAAAAAAAAGTTGCAAAACTGTAATGAAAATAGATCAGTCCAGGTACAAAACCTACTTCCCCACTTTTACCATAATTATGAATCAAACAATAATGATGTTTAACTTGATCATCAAAAACATATTATTTGCTCACATGCAGAATTTTGGCTTGAAAAGAGCATGACCTCCTGAAATAACACACAATCTTCTGTCAGCGCCATAGCTATAATAGCTTTTTGTGTCGTTGTTGTTTTTGTTTAGCTCCTTATAGAAACATAACCAAAAGAACTGTGACTGTCCAGGGGACTGCAGGACACAACGAATGGGAGTTAACATGCCAATCAAAAGGGTATCCTAAGGCAGAGGTCATTTGGCATAATGGGGAACATCAAGACTTCAGTGCCAAAGCAAACACAAGTTATGAAACAGGAACTGATCAACTGTATAGTGTGACAAGCACACTTAAAACCAACACAAGTATTAATGAGACATTTCACTGTATATTTTGGAACAAAGAATTCAAAGAAAACACATCTGCTATTTTAATCATACCAGGTAATGTTTCTTAAGTATGTTAATGCATTGTAAGGTTGTCTATTGGATCAACCACAACCTGCTTTTCCTAATCTAGCCAAGGCCAAGCAATATATTGTAGAAATGGGGGTTTTTAAATCCAGGCTCTTACACAAACTTCCTCTATGGCACTGGGTAAGTCACAGAAATGCCCTGCCTCAGTTTGCCACATGCAAAATGTAGACAATTGGAGAGGTTGTATACGGGCCGGTCAAGCAGGTGCTTGGGGCGGCCACTCCAGAGAGGAGCGGCACGTCCAGCTATTCGGCGGCAATTCGGCGGACGGTTGCCGAATTGCCGCCGCAGATCATGATCGCAATCACGTTTTTTTTTTTTTTTTTTTTTGGCTGCTTGGGGCGGCCAAAACCCTGAAGCCGGCCCTGGTTGTATAGGCATTAATGTGATCATGATTGTAATGCACTCTGAAACACTGAAAATGCTAAGTGTTGTTTTTCCATCATGTTTATATTTCCAGTATACATGGAGTTTGTGGGTGGTGATTCAAGGTGCAGAGTTCTGCACAGCTTTAAAAGTTATGTGAAAGTCATGTATGAACCTGAGGGTAGAAAATGTCCCAGTCTAGCTGGAGCCGAGAAATGAAACCTTCCTCTGGAACTTAATCATAAACATGTACAGTTTGGGGATCAGAGCCATCAATTCCTTATTCCTACATTACATTTAAACAAATTAGTACCAGAATCAAAATCTGTACATAGAATGGAGTGGAAGGAAGAGGTTGCAAAAATCCAAAAGTCCAGACAAGGCCCTTGGATACTGCTAGAATAAATCATCAGAGGGAAAAAATGTTATGGTGAGCAAAGTCTCAAGGGGTGATGGTATTTAACAAGGGAGTGAAATGATTTAAACAGCAAAATCCCCAGGTGAGATACAGTCCAGCCCTGTAATCCTGGGTGTGGAACTCTGCCTTTCCAAAAGGATACTCCCCAGTCTGTTTCCTGAGCAGTTATTGTGATAGCCATTTCCTTGAACACCTATGGAAGAATGATCCCCCTGCAGTCACAGACCCGTTTGTCTGTCACAGACCCGTTTGTGTTATCCAGTGCATCTCTTTGGATACCACTGACTCCAGAAGCAAAGATAAATATTAAATTGTCTTCCACCTTGTTTGAAACAGTTTCTGTTTATTGACTTGTCTCACATGGCTTGGAATGCAGCATCAGGGTGTGTCCTTGAACTCAATTTAAAATGTATCACACCAGAATTTGTGCATAATCGCCCTAAAGTATACATAGTAGATAACAGCAGAAGCAAAAGAAAAAGCAAAAATAAATAAGCTGCTTGAATATCATTCTGAAATGCCTGGAGTAGGGTGATAACGTGCAGTGTGGGAGCAGGGGGTTTATACCTGTGAAGTGAACAGGGAGGTGTTAGCTACAACTTCAGATGGAGGTTTGCAGTGATTGGTGTAAAATCAGTTTCTGCACTATTGTATATCTTTTCCCTAATGATTAAGCTCCCTTCATAAAATGTTAGCCTTCAAAAAGACTAATATCATCCTGGGGTGTATTAACAGAAGTGTCCTGTGTACGACACAGGAGGTAATTGTCCCTTGTACTCGATACTGCTGAGATCTCAGATGGAGTACTGTGCCCAGGTCTGGGCACAACTCTTTAGGAAAGATGTGGAACATTTGGAGAGTCCAGAAGAGAGCAACAAAAATGATAATAGTTTTAGAAAACTTGTTTAGTCTTGAGAAAAGAAGACTGAGGAGGAATCTTATAACAATCTTCAAATATATTAAGGGCTGTTATGAAGAGAATGGTGCTCAATTTTTCTCCATGTCCACTGAAGGCAGTACAAGAAGTAATGGGCTTAATCTACAGTAAGGGAGATTAGGTTAGATATCAGGAAAAACTTTCTAACTGTATAAGGGTAGTTAAGCTCTGGAATAGACTTCCAAGGGAGGCTGTTGGTGTTTGTCCAACCTGTTCTTAAAAACCTATCAGGGATGGGGTACGTTTACTTTGTCCTGTCTCTGCACAAGGAGCTGGACCTGCTGACTTCTCAAGATCCAGCCTTACGTTACTATGATTCCGTATTTCCCGTGAGCACAGTAATGAGTCATGGACATGTGTTGTAGTGATCAAAGTTGTTTGAACTTCTTAAACTAATTATTGTAATTCAATAATATTAACAACATTCTCAGGTTGTTGGGTTTTGGAATAATCGCAGAGAAATAAAATCTATATAACTTATAACCTGTATTTTTAAATGGTGACAATTTTTTGTGAAATTTTTCCATTTTGTCCAGTTCCATGAACTCATTGATAATCAAGAAGAAAATAAGACACTTTAAAAAAAAAAAAGTGTTGTTGAAATTTCTAAGATTCAAGAGAGTTTAACCCGCTTGAGTAATTTAACTGGTTACTGTAACTTGATTATTTCCCTAATAATTTTCTTTTAATCCTTTTTAGATTGTCCAGTAGATAGTCAAAGGATTAACAGTAGACGGTATTTTGCAACAGCTGGAGCTGTGTTGGTTCTCTTTGGATCATCGCTTCTATTTATGCTCTGGGTAAAAAAGGGTATAAATTTTTTTTACCATATTTTTCACCTTTTGTTATGTTTGTTGATACCAATAGAATTGAAATCAGCTGATGATGGTCTGTTCCAACTCCTTCCAACTACCCTGAAACCCCCAATTCTCTTAATCTTGTATCACATCCTTCCTGCTTTCTTTGTTTTTTCTTAATCTGCTCTCACCACATACTAATCATTAAGGTAGTATTTATCATCTCCCTAGCACAGTGAACTGTTTTCTCATCTGCCTACAGGCAGTTGTTAATGCATCTCCATTGGTCAATCTGTAGCTGATGCTGCAGAGCGTTATGAGTGGTGCTTTCCTCATTTGGAAGTGAAAGCATTCCTACCCAGCTGGCATTGCCAAAGCTGCTTCCGGTTCCTCGGTTTCCCTCATGATATGGAACCTGGCATGATATTTGTCTTTTCTGTTATAGCTTCTAACAAAACTGTCTGAACTTGGACTCAATAACTTTATAAGGGATCTAAATGAGTGCATTCTAGTTATATTTTTATCATGGCTAAAATGTAATAGAAATGACCATAAACAGGTATCTGCAAGAATTTTTGAGATTTACATCTGGAAGATTTTATCACAAGAGGTACTCCACCTCCCCATAAAGTGGTTTGCCACCATTAGTTTGTTCCATTTTCTTGATTTTTTTTTTTTAAATTAGGTTTTGTTTCTTCAGTTAATTTGAGTGACTTAAAAAAGCTGGTAGCTTCAGGATCAAACGGTTGCAGAGGGATTACCTGAAAAGTACTGGAGGTTCAGTGTTGACACACACCTGTTATGCTGACAGAACCACACCAGTTTGTCATACTGTAACAGTATGACCAGGAATGCATGAGGAAGTTTGAGCCAGGCAATGAGCTAACGGCTCACCAGAAAATCTTTTAAAATTATGTAGTAGGCATAAACACACAGCTTGCATGAACTTCAGCTGGAAATAATACAGAGCTGTGTGGCAACTTTTTCAGTAATACCTCTCAGTAGAGGTATTAAGGTTATGAAACTGTTTTATTATTTCAGGCCATGTAATATATTCCCCCATCACCACCCCAGCACTGGAAATAGCAATACTTTCTGGCTAGAAATCACATGGAAAATGTCTTCCATCATCAAAATTTATGATAAGGTCTCCATTAGGACTGCATATTCCTAGTCCATCAGGTTAATGATAGCATACCATTGCTATGTCAGACTCAGTTCATCTCTTCACACAACCTTCTCCTGCCCCACATAACAGGGTGTTATGAAGATGTCTGTCTCAGGCCCTGTATAAATGTTTTGTATTCTTCTATAACAGCCCCACAAGTGATGTCAGTAGTGGTGTTAGCAGGCTCCAGAGGGTGATGCAGCTAGCCCTGTTCAATCAACAGTACCTTTGCTGTCAGAGTGTGGTGGAAACAGGAGTACACAGTGTAAGTGGAGGAGGGAACAGGGGAAATCCTTGGTGTCTCAGAAGATCCCCTCCTGTAAATGTGATATTAAGGTCACATTTTTCCTAAGTTACAAGAAGGAGTAGTATTTTAGCTGTTTTTTCCCCCCAAGTTTGCATTGGAACAGTGACAAAGGTGATTTTTCAGTAGATACTATACCTAATTTGTAGTCTTTTGAGGTAAAAATATACAACAGCAAATAAGTTAGATAAATATTTCAGGGGTTTTGTAGTAACACTAAATCTAAAATGAGTATTTTCTTTCATATTCTTCCTTTTTCTCTTGCAGCTAGAAAAGATCAGGACAGGGAGACATGTACAAATAATGCAGCAGTGAAAGTGATAAGTAAGTATTGCATACATGTGACTGGATGTGCTTCAAGTGAAACTGGCTTAACTGAGAACTCCCTACGTAATGGGGCAACCCTAAGCAAAATTGTATTCTGCTCCATTTTGCATTCTTCTTTTAAGTTGTCTGATAACTAGACAGTAATAATTAAACAGTGAACTTGGTGCCTTTTATTTTCTGAAATAATAAAAACATATATTCCGAACAGTAAATTAAGTAAAATATCAGACTGGACCAACTTCACATATTAGAACACAAACAGTCCTGTCAAACAGAAATTAGTGTTGTGTAGGCAAACGCAAAGACCAAGCTTTAAAAAAGTGACTAGTGATTTTGAATGGGTCAATTTTTGATTGTCCATTTTAAGATGCCTTAAAATGGCTCAATTTCCTCCCTCCTCCAGAGGCTACATCAGATGAATAGCGTTTTAGAGAGGAAAAACAATTTTTAGTTTTAGTTCTATAAAACAAACTCTTTTATGCATTAATTCTTTCTGTAAGCCTGCAGTTCAATTAGGCACTCAGCTTACCTAGAATGCCATGGTCAGAATTCTTTACAAAGGATTTATGATCATACATGAGGGGGAAAAAACTATGCCCACTCGTGTTTATATGTGTGTTGATATTTTATTTTATTTTTATTATTTTAAAAGAATTATCGACAGATGAGGAAGAGGGCAATTGCAGAGAGATTTCTCCGGAGAATGAAGAACTAGAAAGTAAGTACAGATGAAAAAGGAAAAATAGTAGCAAACTTCACACAAATCATCTGCCAGCTTCCATGTCCAGGAAAATGGCATAGCCCAGTGGGAGTTGGAGCTTAACGGCAGCTGTTGCTAAGGGACTAAGGGACTGACAGACTTAGGCTAGGTCTACACTACCCGCCTGAATCGGCGGGTAGAAATCGACCTCTCGGGGATCGATTCATCGCGTCCTGTCGGGACGCGACAATCGATCCCCAAATCGGCGCTCTTACTCCACCAGCGGAGGTGGGAGTAAGCGCCGCCGACAGAAAGCCGCAGAAGTCGATTTTGCCGCCGTCCTCACAGCGGGGTAAGTCGGCTGCGATACATCGAATTCAGCTACGCTATTCACGTAGCTGAATTTGCGTATCTTAAATCGACTCCCCCCTGTAGTGTAGATGTACCCTAAGAACTGGCCTGTAGACCAGTTTAAAAATTTAAATGCAGATTTTGAGCACTTCCCAGTCCTCACTCCAGTGATTTTTAGGGGATCCTTTCCCAATTATTGACTTACTGATCTGAGGCTTCCTATTTTCCTTTCTCCCACCTGTTAGTTACATTTTTTGTTTTTAAATCTTTGCATTCTAGGGAATCTTTCTAGGTCTCTCTGGCTGATCTCCAAAAAGTAGTTTCCAGGCAGGGAAAGACCAGTAACTTCAGAATGAGACCCCTTTACAATTCTTCCATCGCTGGTTGTTTATCTCCAGGTGACTGAACATTAATCACCCTTGTTAATATGCTGCAGCATGGAGAAAATATTAGAATGTTCAGTAAAGTCAATGGACTACATTTTTATGCATTTGTCACATGACTCTGTCCTTAGGAATGGGGCAGCACAACCATCTAAGCTGGAATTTGATAACAGTTAGTAAAAGGATAATTCCTCCTTCTCTGTTCGCACTTGGAGATTCCTGTGAGTCAATAGCCACAGATACTAATTTTGGCTAAATCAGGCCCAAAGTCATCAAGAATATAATTGCAAAATATGATCCATCAGTCAGTTAATTTTTAAACATCAGTTAGTTTGGCCTTGTTTGCGCTAGATAAGTACAGCTGAATTAAAAATTGATCTAGTTAAAAAGGTACAAACCCTTAATGGGAACAAATTTTGCCTGCATTGGGCCCATGATGTGGTAATTGGACAATTACAAGCTACAATAGAGATTATTTATTTTCTTCTGGTGTTAAAAAGATTGGGTCAAATTCTGCATTGATGTATATCCACTCAACCCTATTGGCTAAATGGTGCAGAATTTGTGCAGTTTTGTCGGTTATGTATTTTTTATTTATTTTACATTTGGCTTTAGTCAAACTAAAGATGGTAAATGATGTCATAAATGTGTGGTGATGTCTTTTTTTTATAATGCTTGTTTAATTTTTTTTCTTTTCACAGATGTACGAATTGAGGTGACTTAATCCAGAATGTTTTCTTCCTTCACTGAATATATTCTAGAGCTCTGGGAGTTTTATTTTAAATACTATTTTAAAATGTCCTGGTCTAATTCTCCTTTCATTTACACCAGTGTAAATTCAGAGTAAATTCACAGAAGTTAATGGAGTTATCCTGATGTAAAACTGATCAGCATCAGGCTCTCTGTGTATGTATTTGTTTGTATTTAAGTTCCTACATGTCTGCTTTGTCCATTATGCACTTTTGTGGATGTTGTTCAGGTTTTTTAAGTACCTCTATCAAAAAAGAATGCACTTGAGGTCCCTACCCTAATGCATTTCATACTTGTTTTTAAAACATTCCAATTTTTCTCTGAGCTCTAAATTCCCTACTGAGACGCTATCACTTCCAGCCTCCATGGATGAAATTGTCATCACTTTGACGTATACAAGGATAAGGAGGAGACTGAATGTCATGTATGTGGGCCACCATCTCTCCTTACTGTAGATTTTAAGATATTGGCTAACGTTGAGCAGTTAGTTAGTTAGTTCAACAGAGAAAAGGCTGTTTAACCCTCTTGTCAACATCATGATGTTCTACCTAGGGAGGTGGTGGAGTCTCCTTCCTTGGAGATTTTTAAGGCCCGGCTTGACAAAGCCCTGGCTGGGATGATTTAGTTGGGAATTGGTCCTGCTTTGAGCAGGGGGTTGGACTAGATGACCTCTTGAGGTCCCTTCCAACCCTGATATTCTATGATTCTATGATTCCTCTTGGGTTGGAAGTCAGCAGACAATCTCTTGCCCTTTGAAGATGCTCCAGAGAGTTAGAAGTTCTACAGTTTACTGTTACTAGGGATATAGTTAGCACCACCAGTTTGCAACTGGTCACTATTCTGATCAACCATCTGAAAAGCAAGACTTTGGACCTTCTAGAAGAATAGCCTATGGAGTGGACTCTTTGGAAACAGTTGAGATGGAACGTCTGCTCTTCTATGATACAAAATAGACTCTCATTAAATCAATTAGCATGCATTTTGGAAGCACTTTTGGATTCTAAGTATCATTAAGCTATGGTTTGGTTATATTTTGCAAGATACCTACTTGTCTTTACTGTGTCTTTATTTTACTGTGTCATAAATTATTAGAATTATTTATTACAATAAAATTGAAAACTATATTTTTTAATAAAGAGGGTGTTTCGTTTCCTTTTGAATCCTATTTCCTAAGCCCTTCCCCTTTGTATAACATTTTCTTCTTACATTGGCATGGCAAGAGCCTGGTACAAGGACAAACACTTATTAGGATGTGTGTATGTTATTACAATAACTTGAAATATCATTCATAGTCACTCCAAGTAACCTTTTCCAATCTCCCATCATGAAAACCATAATTTGAGATGTACTCAAATCTTAGTTTCAGACTTAAAGTAGACAAGTCTTTTCTGTAAAGAAATTAAAGGGGTATTAACACCTATGGACAAAGTTTATGAACTTTCCTGCAGCACTGTAACAAACTGAAATCCATAGGGTGAAATTTAGTCCTGTGGATAGGGCTACCACTTAAGCCTTCAAAATAGGGCTTAAATGAAACTTAAGTGCATAGGTTCTGCTGGGGTGAATTGCTTCCGGGAGAATTATATTCTTTTATTATTTATAAGGTGTGGCAGGGCAGGGGTAAAACCCCCTTTAAAGCCCTGTGAAAATGCTGGCTGCAGTCTGTTCTCTGGCCAGGAGGCCAGGGCAGAGACACAGGTATTAAGCAGTGAGCCCAGCTGCAAGTCCTAATCAGGGCCTGCTCAGAGGAACATGTTGAGCTGAGTGCTAACAGCTGGGCTGAGGCCCGGGAAGGCTATAAAAACTCTCAGTGAGGAGGCTAGGCTGGGAGGAGACAGGAGGGTAGTAGAGCTGTCTCCTTACCAAAGGAGGAAGCCTCAAAGGCAGGAGACCCTGGGGAGGGTCTGTGGGGCTCTAGCTGCTGGGAGACCGGGGAACTGCACGAACGCTGTAAATAAAGACACTTGGGTGGTCCAACAAAAAGAAGGCATGGAAGACTTTTTATTATACCAGCCTAAACACAGGGTGCAGGCACAAAAGTGGGAAAGCCTGCACTGACCCTGTGACATAAGAGTAGTAGGAAGAATTTTCCGATGTGCCTACAGTATTTCACCATAATAGATGGCGTTCAGTTCAAGCTGCTCGATTTTTATGAAGATGGTGATGAATCTGCAAAAGGCATTCGTCATGCTAGTTTGAACTGCCTAGAGAAATACCAGCTTAATGTTAATTGCATTACTGCATACTCTGCTGTTAATGCAAATATGAACTATGGCAAACACAATCAGGTGTATCAGTTGTTATGTACAAATAATGACTTCATTTTGAAGGCAAACTGCCCTGCACACTTAGCCCACAATACCTGCAAACTTGTGAGTGCTCAGCTGTCGGTTGACATAGAAACAATTGTGTTGAAAATTTACAGCAATTTTTCTGTGTCCGCAATATGCAGAGAACTCCAAAGAGTTTTGAGTTTGTTGACACTGAATGGAAAGAAGTAGTGCCACATGTGAGTACAAGATGGCTATCCTTTAACCCAGGAGTTGATCGACTTTTGAGAAACTGGCCAGCAATTACAGACTATTTCAAGTCATTACAGGAGTCTTGTCCAGTAGCATTAAAGAACATGTTCATATAAGATGGAGAGGATGCCTGCATGCGTTTTTTTCCAGCAACGCGTCTTGTGTCTTTGATGTACTTGTGAGAAACTTGGAGGCATCAAAACTATGCATTGCTGACTGACGTGTATGCGTAAATGTGCCATTTTTAAGCTGGAGATGCTGAACTGGAAAGAGGATTTGTTTTTTGGATTCCAAGCCAAACAACTGAAAAGAAAGCTACTATTACAACAAAAAGCGAAGGTAAAGAAAGCCATCATTAAGTTTTAGGATTCTGCTTTTGTACATTGATAAATGGTTTGATTTCTCTACTGACAATGCAGTGATGAAGCTGAAACCCATGGGTCTCTATGAGAAGCTTAGTTTCTCAGATCATGAGGACATAACAGATGCACTCAAATGAGGGAAATCATAAACATGGACTAGCTCTATGAGGAATTCTGCACCAGTCGAGTTGTGATCAAAACATCATGAAATGACATTTCCAAATCTATCAGTGAAAAATGGATGTATGTATTTCAGAAGTGTGGAAAAGGAAACTTGAAAAACTAGTTCCAAATTGTGTAGTTTGTACATAGTGTATCAGGATGAAATGCATTTGTAGACAGGATTTTTTCATTAATGGGGAATAAATGGTCTGACATACAGAACAGACGCAGCATAGATTTAATTAAAAATGAACTCCAAATTTGCATAAACTTCCAGTTATCCTTCAAAGATTTCTCCATCTCTGTACAACAAGACTGGGAGTTGCTGAGTTTTGCAAAAAGCAGCAAAAAATAGCCCTGGCAAATGTAGGTGAATACTACTTATTATATTAATGATTAATTATTATTATTATTAATAATAATTAATAATGCTAATGATCATAATCCTATCAGGAGGAGTGGGGCAAAAGTGCTAAGAAAACAGTCCCTTATTTTTGAAATACAATATTGGCAACTGTACAAGCTTACTCTGCCTGACTCCATAGATTTTAAATGACACCACACTATAGAAGCACATTGTAGTAGGGCGTTCTGCCCATACTACAATGTGGCAGAAGCATGAAAGAGCTTGCATAAAACAGAGCTGGGTGTGGCTGACTGTTTGTTTTTTTTCCCCTCAAGTTGGTAGAGATAGGGTTGCCAATTTTGGTTGGACATATTCCTGGAGTTTCATCATATGACATAATTTTTAATTAAAGATTAATATTTGATTCCTGGGGACTCCAGAACAATCCTGGAGGATTGGCAACCCTAGGTAAAGAGGGCCACCAAGCCCCACACACCATACCTAGGTGGTATATGTTGGTGGTACAAACTACCAGTGATGACATTTTAGTTGTTTACAATGGGGGTTTATTAATTATTATTATTATTGTTGTTGTTATTTATTATTATTTTATTTATTTTATTTTAACTTAGTGGGAAAACATTTTTTTTGCCTGCCTAGGCCAAAACTGGCTGAAAGACTTTTCCTCCAATTTTACAAACTACACACCCAAAATCAGTTTGGGGCTAACACCAAACACGGCCTACGTCAGGATCAGAGCTGAAAGAACTTTTTAATAATTTAATTTAGTTCTTTAGGCATATCTCAAATGTCTCTCATTTTGACAGATATCACTCATTTATGTACCAAAGTTACCACACATATTTGGTATCCTCTCACATCTATGGTTAAAAATTATTTACATCAGAAATGTAGAATCATGAAACAAAAGTTATAGAAAGAGTTGTTTAGAAAAGTCCAAACACCAACCCACACATAACCAACTCCTGAAATCCTGAGCATTTGATGTCAGCAGGAATTTAAGATATCAAGCCTCTCAGGATTTGACCCACAGATCATAAACCTATAGCTTCAATTATGAAGTCATTTTCTAAGGCCTGGTCTACACTACGAGTTTAGGTCGAATTTAGCAGCATTAAATCGAATTAACCCTGCACCCGTCCACACAACGAAGCCATTTACTTCGACATAAAGGGCTCTTAAAATCTATTTCTGTACTCCTCCCCGACAAGGGGAGTAGCGCTGAAATCAACATAGCCGGTTCGAATTAGGGTTAGTGTGGACGCAATTCGACGGTATTGGCCTCCGGGAGCTATCCCACAGTGCACCATTGTGACCGCTCTAGACAGCAATCTGAACTCAGATGCACTGGCCAGGTAGACAGGAAAAGCCCCGCAAACTTTTGAATTTCATTTCCTGTTTGCCCAGCACGGATAGCACAGGTGACCATGCAGAGCTCATCAGCACAGGTAACCATGCAGTCCGAGAATCGAAAAAGAGTTCCAGCACGGGAACGGACCGTATGGGAGGTACTGGATCTGATCGCTGTATGGGGAGATGAGTCTGTGCTAGCAGAACTACGTTCCAAAAGACGAAATGCCAAAACATTTGAAAAAATCTCCAAGGGCATGATGGAGAGAGGCCACAATAGGGACTCACTACAGTGCCGCGTGAAAGTTAAGGAGCTCAGACAAGTGTACCAGAAAACCAAAGAAGCAAACGGAAGTACCGGGGCAGAGCCGCAGACATGCCGCTTCTACGCTGAGCTGCATGCAATTCTAGGGGGGGCCGCCACCACTACCCCACCCCTGACCGTGGATTCTGATGAGGGGTTACTCTCAGCCATGCCTGAGGATTTTGCGGACAGAGAAGATGATGAGGAGGAGGAGCACGAGCTTGCAGAGCGCACACAGCACACCATTCTCCCCAACAGCCAGGATCTTTTTCTCAGCCTGACTGAAATACCCTCCCAACCCTCCCAAGGCGGTATCCTGGACCATGAAGCCATGGAAGGGACCTCTGGTGAGTGTACCTTTGTAAATCTAAAACATGGTTTAAAAGCAAGAATTTTTTAATGATTAATTTGCCCTGAGAACTTGGGATGCATTCATGGCCAGTACAGCTACTGGAAAAGTCTGTTAACGTGTCTGGGGATGGAGTGGAAATCCTCCAGGGACATCTCCATGAAGCTCTCCTGGAGGTACTCCAAAAGCCTTTGCAGAAAGTTTCTGGGGAGGGCAGCCTTATTCCATCCTCCATGGTAGGACACTTTACCACACCATGCTAGTAGCAAGTAATCTGGTATCATTGCATGACAAAGCCTGGCAGCGTATGGTCCCGATGTTTGCTGGCATTCAAGCAACATCTGTTCTTTATCTCGCTGTGTTATCCTCAGGAGAGTGATATCGTTCATGGTAACCTGGTTGAAATACGGGAATTTAATTAAGGGGACAGAGGTGGCCGTTCCTACTGGACTGTTTGCCTGTAGCTGAAAATAAATCCTTCCCTGCAGTTAGCCAAGCGGTGGGGGGGCCATTGGCGCTAAGCTGTTTGGCTAGCAGGGATCTTCCCTGATACCAGCCACGCGGTGGGGGGAAGGGTAAAGCGATCATCCCAGAGAATTGGATGGGGGTGGGGTTTGTTTGGTTTCTGCTCCTGCTGCTGCACGTTAACACGAAAACCGCAGCACTCAATGGGCTTTGCTTGGTATGGGAAAGGAGGGCGCTTCTTTTATGAAGGTTGCAGAAGCCAAAAAACAATGGCTTACCATGGCCGTATGCAAGCCGAATTCTGTTGCCCAGCCCTGCGTCTGTGATCTCTAACACCAAAGCCACAGGCACTCAATACTAAGATGCAAAATGTGACCTTGTACTGAAATCACATGTGCTATGTAATGTGAATAGTGTTGTTCACCGTGAAAGAGTATAAGCATTGTTCTGTGAATACAGAAGCATTGTTTTAAATACTTCTCCCCCTTTTTTCCCTCCCACAGCTGCAAATTTTTCAAGCCTCCCTCCTCCGTCCCGAAGGCTATCTCAGATAAGGCCGCGAAAAAAACGCATGCGAGACAAAATGTTCTCTGAGATCATGCATTCGACCCTCAATGAAAGAGCTCATCTGAATGAGTGGAAGGACACAGTATCACAGTACAGGAAAGCTGCCAATGAACGTGAGGACAGGAGGGATGAACATGAGGACAGGAGGGACGAATGTGAGAACAGGAGGGATGCTTGAGATGAGAGGTGGCGGCAGGAAGATCAGAGGAGGCAGGATGCAACGCTGGGGCTACTGCGTTATCAAACAGACATGCTCCAGCGTCTGGTGGAGCTTCAGGAATGGCAGCAGGATCACAGAGTGCCGCTGCAGCCCCTGTATAACCACCCTCCCCCCCTCCCCAAGTTCCATAGCCTCCTCACCCAGATGCCCAAGAACGCAGGTGGGGGGGAAGGCTCTGTGCACCCTGCCACTCCACCCCAGTGGAAAGCCCAAGCAAAAGGCTTTCATTCAACAACTTTTGAAGTGGCCTTTTCCTTCCCTCTTCCCCTCCTCCCACACCCAACCCGGGCTACCTTGTCAGTTCTCTCCCTATGTTTATAATCAATTAATAAAGAATACATGATTTTAAAATGATAGTGACTTTATTTCCTTTGAAAGCAAGCTGTGATTGAAGGGGGGAGGGTGGGTTGCTTACAGGGAATGAGTCAATGAAGGGGGCGGGTTTTCATCAAGGAGAAACAAACAGAACTTTCACACCGTAGCCTGGCCAGTCATGAAACTGGTTTTCAAAGCTTCTCTGATGTGCAGCGCTTCCTGGTGTGCCCTTCTAATCGCCCTGATGTCTGGCTGTGCGTAATCAGCGGCCAGGCGATTTGCCTCAACTCCTACCCCGCCATAAACATCTCGCCCTTACTCTCACAGCGATTGTGGAGCAAGCAGCAATAATAATGGGTATATTGGTTTGGCGACCCTTTAAATGTCCAAATGCACATTCTACCACCATTCTGCACTTGCTCAGCCTATAGTTGAAGAGCTCCCGACTACTGTCCAGGCTGCCTGTGAATGGCTTCATGAGCCATGGCATGAAGGGGTAGGCTGGGTCCCCAAGGATAACTATAGGCATGTCAACATCCCCAACAGTTATTTTCTGGTCTGGGAAGTAAATCCCTTGCTGCAGCCGTTTAAACAGACTAGTGTTCCTGAAGACGCGAGTGTCATGAACCCTTCCCAGCCATCCCATGTTGATGTTGGTGAAACGTCCCTTGTGATCCACCAGTGCTTGCAGCACCATTAAAAAGTACCCCCTGCGGTTTATGTACTGGCTGCCCTGGTGGTCCGGTGCCAAGATAGGGATATGGGTTCCATCTATCGCCCCACCACAGTTTGGGAATCCCATTGCAGCAAAGGCATCCACTATGACCCGCACGTTTCCCAGAGTCACTACCTTTGGTAGCAGCAGCTCAGTGATTGCTTTGGCTACTTGCATCACCCTGCCCCCATTCAACCACCCCTGTTCCCTGCCCTCTGACCACCCTGACCCCTATCCACACCCACAGTAGATTTGCCCACTCCAAATTGATTCCCGACTGACCGGTAGCTGTCTGGCATTGCAAGCTTCCACAGGGCTATCACCACTCGCTTCTCAATTGTGGGGGCTGCTCTCATCTTGGTATTCTGGCACTTCAGGGCAGGGGAAAGCAAGTCACAAAGTTCCATGAAAGTTCCCTTACGGATGCGAAAGTTTCGCAGCCACCAGGAATCATCCCACACCTGCAACACTATGCGATTCCACTAGTCTGTGCTTGTTTCCCAGGCCCAGAATCAGCGTTCCACGGCTAGAACCTGCCCCATTAACACCATGATCTCCAAAGCGCCGAGGCCTGCAGTTTGAGAGAATTCTGTATCCATGTCCTCATCACTCTCGTCGCCGCACTGCCGTCGCAGCCTCCTCCTCGCCTGGTTTTTCAGGTTCTGGTTCAGCATAAACTGCACGATAATGCGCGAGGTATTTACAATGTTCATGACTGTTGTCTTGAGCTGAGCAGGCACCATGCTTGCCATGGTATGGCGTCTGCACGGGTCACCCAGAAAAAAGGCACGAAACGGTTGTCTGCCATTGCTTTCACGGAGGGAGGGCGGGAGGGGCCTGATGACATGTACCCAGAACCACCCGTGACAATGTTTTTTGTCCCATCAGGCATTGGGATCTCAACCCAGAATTCCAGTGGGCGGGGGAGACTGCGGGAACTATGGGATAGCTATGGGATATCTACCCACAGTGCAACACTCCGGAAGTCGATGCTAGCCTCGGTACATAGACGCACACCGCTGCATTAATGTGCTTAGTGTGGCCGCATGCACTTGACTTTATACAATCTGTTGCCAAAAATCGAATTCTGTAAAATCGGAGTAATCCCGTAGTGTAGACATACCCTAACAGTTTGTTTTGGAGGTAATCCTCTCCATCTCCATTTCCTCATTTCTAACAATCTTGATATGCTAATCAGTGTGTGTATCGGAAAGAAAACCAATCCCTGCAGTATATGGAGATTGATATTTTGTAGAGGAGTGAAACGTTGGTTCCTTCAGTGAACAAAGATGGTGAGAAAGGATCTGTACTCTTTAGGCAAGATTCTACTTTCCATTTCTTTTACACAAAATCTATAGTTAATAATTGGGCATGTAATATTCACTCTTTCTGTTTCAGTGAATTCACTCTTTCTTTCTGTTTCTTTTGCATGTTGAGGGAATGTTTAGTTTTGTGAAGATCTAGAAATAAAGCAGTGAGCCATAGCAGGGTGGTCATGAACAAGTTATTTTTGCTCCTCAAAGGCCAAGTGGTTTCAGATGCCCAAGAACTGCCACAGTAGGGTGACCAGATAGCAAGTGTGAAAAATTGGGACAAGGTTGGGGGAGGGTGTTAAAAGGGCCTATTTAAGACAAATATCTAATATCGGGACAGTACCGATAATATTAGGACATCTGGTCACCCTATACTACATGAGTTTGTTAAATACATACCCTGAAGTGGTGTATTCCTGTTAGAGCAGGGGTGGGCAAACTATGGCCTGTGGGCCGGATCTGGCCTGCGAGCATTTTAAGCCAGCCCGCGAGCCACACCATGTGGCTCAGCCCTGCTCCGGCACTCTGGCTGGGGCGCTGGGTTGGGGGCCGCACCACGTTGCTCGGCCCCACTTCGGTGCTCCAGCTGGGGCACAGGGTTGGGGGCACACCATATGGCTCCCAGAAGCTGCAGCATGGCCCTGCTCCGGCTCCCACGTGCTCCAATGGGAGCTGCAGGGGCGGTGCCTGCGGATGGGGCAGCGTGCAGAGCCGCCTGGCCGTGTCTTCGTGTTGGAGCCAGAGAAGGGATATGCCACTGCTTCCGGGAGCCGCTTGAGGTTAGCACCGCTTGGAACCTGAACCCTCTGAGCCTTTCCCCTCGCCCCATCCCCCTACCCCCGCCCTGATCCCCCTCCCCCTCTCCAAACCCCTTGTTCCCAGCCCAGAGCACCCTCCTGCATCCCATACCTCTCATCTCCAGCCCCACCCCAGAGCCCACACCCCCAGCCAGAACCTGCACCCCTTCCCACACCCCTGCCCCAGCCCTGATCCCCCTCCCACCCTCCGCACTCTTTGGTCCTAGTCCAGAGCACCCTCCTACACCCCAACTCATCATCCCCAGCCCCACCCCAGAGCTCGCACCCCCTCCTGCACCCCAACCCCATTTTTGTGAGCATTCATGGCCCGCCATACAATTTCTATTTCCCGATGTGGCCCTCAGGCCAAAAAGTTTGCCCACCCCTGTGTTAGAGCCTGGGGCTCATTCCTTACACCTACTTAACTTTGTAGTATAGACATGCCCTCAGTTAAAATGTAGATTTAAAGAAGTTGTTATAAACCAGTTTGATGGCATATTTATCTTTTCATTATGTTCCCAGTGGAATTATTATAATTATTTATTATTAGCAGTGGTAGAAGGATAAAAATAGTAAGGAAAAAAGAATTGCTACTGTGGGAACAGTGGTTCTGATAAATTGGCCTAGGGGGTGTGGATTTGGAAATGCAGAAAAGGTATTTGTGGCAATGCCTAAGGAGGCTAATTGTGGTGGCACTGTAGTAATATGTGTTTTCCAGGGCTTGTCTACACAAGGAAATTGTAGCTGTAGACAGGTCCATAAATCTTCTAGTTACATAATCTGAGAAACCCTGTGTGTTATAACAATACCTTACATTAATATGGCAGTAGGAGGGCGCTGAAGAGAGGAAATGAATAAGAAAGGCAAGCAATCCTCAGGCTGCACAGCTAGATAATCTTTGCCTTTGGACTGACGCCAGTTACTTTTTGCCTCATCATGTTTGACTTAACTGTGAGTTAATATGTGTTGTAGGTGGGAGGGGAAAGAATTTGAGCACAATGAGTTTAAATTAACTCCTGGTGCAATTTCACGAAAGTCAATAGAGTTACCCCATGGATGTGCTTGAGCAAAAACTTTTATTCTATACCTCAGTAAGAACCTTTGCACTGTTAACACCTGTTCACCCTAACACAAAGTTCCACTGGTTTTGAAAATGGCTTTATAGCATGCTCTAAAACCACTAAATGAAACACTTTCACAATCATTGTTCAGCATGCACCCTGTTAGTGCCCTGCACAGTACAAATTCAGCTGTGCTGGTGGAACTAGGTTCAGTACTCAGGTCCTGTAGCAGAATTTAGACATGGTTCTGCAACACGCTTGAAAAATTGCTTAGTGAGAAGACAGACCTGGTCACTCACAAATATACTGGGTTATATATCCTAACACAGTTCAAAATGAGAGAGTGGATGATGAAACCAATGTAAAGTTCTGAAATGACAAAAATGAAAATAAGTGAAAGCAGGGTCCCCGTTTAGCAGCTAAATGCCAACATTGGTATTGTACATGGTAGGAGGATGAGGAAGAAGACAGCGTTTTCTTTGCCTTTCCCTGATCTTATGGATCCAAGAAATATGAGTAACAGGAAACAGCCTGAATTTAAAACAATACAAGGAAGATAAACTTCCCCTATCTAACTCGTTTACTGTAAAACCAAAGCAGAGCTAAAACAAATGTGTCAGACGTTGCCAAATGATGATGATTAGAATGTGTCAGCTTTTCTGGACATGATTTGCAGGATGTGAATTAACTGTAGTACTAACAATAGTTATAAACTCAAGGATACAATGACTGAGTTACATGAGAATGTTAAGGTCTTTTAAAACAGTAAAAGTAACATTGCAGAGGGAGCTCTGCTGATATAGCAACACATCAAACATGCTAAACAGTGAAATACAGCTAATACTGGCACACACACTCTGCTGCCACCCCACCAGCCACTGGGTCAGAGGGCCCTGATGGCAGTGGAACCCCTCCACTAGTGAGGAGGATTATGGACACACTGGAATCGGACCAGTGCAGCTCCATTGCATGAGGGGATAGGAATCTTGGATTGCACTCAGGAATAGGTATCTCCTGTGCATTGCAGAGCCCAGCTTTTAGATCAGGGTGGGCAAACTTTTTGGCCTGAGGGCCACATTGGGTTTCCAAAATTGAATGGAGGGCTGGTTAGGGGAGGCTGTGCCTCCCCAAACAGCCATGCGTGGCCCGGCCCCCGACCCCTATCCAACCCCCCCTGCTTCTCGCCCCCTGACAGCCCCCCGGGACTCCTACCCCATCCAACCCCTCCCCATTCCCTGTCCCCTGATGGCCCCCCTGGGACTCCTGCCCCATCCACCACCCCCTGCTCCCTGTCCCCTGACTGGACCCCCCGCCCCTGACTGCCCCTGCCACCCCATCCAATCCCTCCTCTCCTTCCTGACTGCCCCCCCAGGACCCCTGCCCCCATTCAACCACCCCTGTTCCCCGCCCTCTGACCACCCTGACCTCTATCCACACCCCTGTCCCCTGACCACCACCCCGAACTCCCCTGCCCTATATCCAACCCTCCCTACTCCCTGCCCTCTTACCGCGCTGCCTGGAGCACCGGTGGCTGGAGGTACTACAGCCGCACCGCCCAGTGCACTGGGTCAGGCAGCGGCTCTGCAGCTGCGCTGCCCAGCCGCCCAGAGCGTTGCGCCGGCGGCGGGGTGAGCTGAGGCTGCAGGGGAGGGGGAACAGCAGAGGAGGGGCCGAGGGCAAGCCTCCCAGGCCAGGAGCTCAGGGGCTGGGCAGGAGGGTCCCGCGGGCCAGATGTGGCCCACAGGCCGTAGTTTGCCCACCTCTGTTTAGATCCTCATTACACCTTAGCATGCAGGGTTTTGGGGGGACAAAGCAAGGACGAGGGGGTGGATTCACAAGAGAAACCACACACACAAACTCATGTAGATATATTGCAGCAGGAATAGGACTATAAAACCACAGCACAACCTCAAAAGAAAATTCCTTACTTCTCCTTTCCCTGATGTTCAGACTGTGTAGGAGGGGGGAGGATTTGGCCACACAGTTGTATGGTTGTGCAGTCTGCGCACAAGCCTGGGAGCCAAAAACTTGTTTGTTCTTGTCCCAGCTTTTACAATACTGTTATTCTTTGTCCTTGGACAAGTCATTTAACCTCTCTGCCTCTGCTTCTTCATCTGTAAAATGGGGGAAATTCTTATTTGACCTTGGTATTGAGTGCCATAAGTGTGTATGGGGCTTTGTAATAGGATAGCCTCTGCTCTATAGATAATACAGTGTAGTTTAGATACAACATTCTGCAATGCATGGAAGATGACAATGAATAATGGGGAAGGAGGGAGTGTGGTTTATACAAATGAAGGTCATCATGAGATTGCTTGCATTTGAACAGCACACGGTGAGTTTCTTCCTTATTAATTTATTCTACCTGAGATTTTTATTAGGTTGCCCTGGAAAGATAAGTCCTTGTTAGAGAGACTGGGAAATTAAGAGGGTTTTGAGGAAAGGAAGCAGAGAGCTTGCCTTCTTGGCAAAGGGGTTGTTAATGTTTTGTAAAGCCGTTTGAACGTGCTACAGAAATGTTAGGTATTCCTTCTGCAGGAAAGAGCCACATAAGCTTTTGCTGATGAGGATTAAGAAAGTTTAGTAAGTGACAATATGGTTTCACAATGCAGTATGATCACATGGTTATTAACTCTATGGCCAAACTCTGCCCCCTATTGCACAACACAGATGTAACTTTAATAATTTTGCAGGGGTTAGCCAAGATCAGAATTTGACCCAATCAACTTACAATGTGTTTTGAATAAGTGTTCTCTGATTAGATCAGCCCTGCAAAGTGGTGAGCTCAGAGAATTCTCACTGGCTTTAAACAGTCAGAATGAAACTGAACATGTGCCTGTCCATTCCTGCGAAACATGGGTGGTTTCCTTTTGATGCAAGCTTTAGTTTTTAAAATGCATGATATGTGAATACAATCAGAGAGTAAATGGACCATTACTGACTGCATAAAGTGCTGGGGGATTGCTATTCTTTTTCCCTCTGATGTTCTTGTGGCATCATACAAATAGGTTAGAGGTGCTTTGCCTTGGAAACCTTGACAATTTCAACTGCTGTATGATCCCTGATTCTTCCGACAGCTACATGGGTCTGATGTGAGTATAATGCTGCTAAAATGTAAAATGATTTCTGCTGCATTTTGTGACTAGCAGATAACAGCATTCCTACTTGGATTTATAGTCAGATTATCTTGCTTGATTTATAGTCAGTTTGTCTGGTTTCAGCTGGTTTAGTTTCCATTCAGATTTTGGACCAGAGATGGTCAGAACCAAAACCCCAGGTCCAAAACAACCTCAAACCCTGGGAGAGAGGGTTTTAGATTCTAAGCCTGGATATGGATCAGAATCTTGCAAATAGGTCCTCTCTATTTCATAGGCAGAGCAAAAGCCATGGTGGTGGGGAGCAGCTTCAACTGGTGGATCAGTATGTTGCAGTTTTTGCCCATCTATTGTTCTGCCAGAGTTTATCTAACTCTGGCTTACAGCTCAGGCTTATCCTGCCTTGCTTCCAATTCACTAGGAGTTTTATAATGTGTCTCCTAAAAAGTCATGCTTGCTTTCTTTTACTTTGTATTAATCCCTTATTACATCCTGCATTCCAGGCTCACTGTTTATACCTTGGTTTGTTGAAATCCTGGCCCCACTAACATCAAGAGCAAAATCCCCATTGACTTCATTGGGGTCAGGATTTTACCCCAGGTCTTTTGGCCCACAGTCCAGTACCCTATCTGCCAGACCATACTTCCTTTCACAGTAAAGGTAGAGTTGAGCAGTGGTATAAATAGACAATGTTGCATAGGTGATGATCCATATTATAATATGTTATTTGTCTGCCTTACTGTCCTCCCACAATATTCACAGGTTGGGGGACTCTATGCTGGGAAGCAGTGATCCTGAAAAAGATTTGGGGGGTTGTGATGAATAATCGGCTGAACATGAGCTCCCAATACAATGCTGTGGTGAAAAGAGCTAATGCAATCCTGGGATGCATAAAGAGGGGAATCTCGAGTCAGAGTAAAGAGGTTATTTTATATCTGTATTTGGTACTGGTGCAGCTGCTACTGGAATACTATGCCCAGTTCTGGTGTTCACAATGCAAGAAGGATGTTGAAAAATTGGAGAAGGTTCAGAGAAGAGCCACGACAATAATTAAAAGATTAGAAAACCTTCCATATAGTGATTGACTCCAGGAGCTTAATCGATTTATCTTAACAAAGAGAAAGTTAAGGGATGACTTCATTATAGTCTAAAAGTACCTCCAATGGGATGTGACAGATTAGAAACCCCCCTGGGACTGCCACCTGATGTGCTGAGATTACCTCTGAGCCCATTTTCCCTGGCAGCTTGGGACTTCAGTACCCTGTCTTGTTAAGCCAGACATGCTAGCCTGCTGAAAACACCGACCCAAAAGCTACAAGCTTAACTGAAAACAGCTCAGAAAGTGCTCCTGGCTCCAGCACCCAGATACCCAATTCCCAATGGGGTCCAAAGCCCAAATAAATCCATTTTACTCTGTAAAAAGCTGACACAGGGTAAACTCATAAATTGTTCGCCCTCTATAACACTGATAGAGAGATATGCACAGCTGTTTGCTCCCCCAGGTATTAATACTTGCTCTGGGTTAATTAATAAGCAAAAAGTGATTTTATTAAATATAAAAAGTAGGATTTAAGTGGTTCCAAGCAAAATAAAACAAAAACACGCAATCTAAGCCTAATACAGTAGGAGACTAAATGCAGGTAAATCTCACCCTCAGAGATGTTCCAATAAGCTTCTTTGACAGACTAGACTCTTTCCTAGTCTGGGGCCAGCAATCACTCCCACCCCTGTAGTTACTGTCCTTTGTTCCAGTTTCTTTCAGGCATGTCTTTGGGATGGAGAGGTTATCTTTTGAGCCAGCTGAAGACAAAATGGAGGGGTTTCCAGGGTCTTTTATATTCTCTCTTTTGTGGGCAGAAACCCTTTTGTTCTCCTGTTCAAGATCACAGCAACAAGATGGAGTCTGTAGCCACCTGAGCAAGTCACATGTCTATGGATAATTTAGCTTTTTGCTGGCCGACACCATTATTTACATATTAGTTTGAACATTCCCAGGACAGCTCAGATGTGGACTGGTGTCTCCCAAAGTCCATTGTTAGTTAAATACTCCCAATTACTTGAATAACCCCTTCACACTATGTTAACTAAATCTGCCTTATGTGCTTCCTACAGCAAACACTTTAAATACAAGCATAGAGCCAACACTCATAACTTCAGATATAAAAATGATACATGCATACAAATAGGATGAATATACTCAGTAGATCATAATCTTTGCAAAGATATGTTACATGGCATATCTAGCATAAAACATATTCCAGTTATGTCATATTTTTCACTCATAAGCATATTTCTATAAAGCATTATGGGGTGCAATCTCACAGGGTGCATATATTTAATAATGGGATTTTCATTCTAACAGAGAAAAGTATAACATGATCCAATGGCTGGCAGTTAGAGCTAGACAAATTCAGACTGGAAATAAGGTGCACATTTTTAAGAGATAGAGTAATTAACTACTGGAATAATTTACAAGGGTGATGGTGGAGTCTCCATCACTGACAACTTTTAAATCAAGGTTGGATGTTTTTCTAAAAGATGTCCTGTAGGAATTATTTTGGGGAAATTCTGTGGACTGTGCTATGCAGGAGCTTGGACTAGATAATAACAATGGTCCCTTCTAATCTTGGAATCTACGAATCTATTAAAAGTGTATCTGTGCCACTACCTTCTATTAGATGAAATGCCCCTTACTTTTCTCAGAGGGATGTAATAAGAATACATTATTAATTAATGTTTGTAAAGCACTTTGCAGAGCAAAAATGCTATATAAATGCTGAGCATTATTACTATGACTAAAGTTTCACCATCCAGGACATGGCCATCTGCTGACATGGAGATGGAGGAGGAGAAGATTTTAGGGATGATTATTATGCATGGTTTGTTAGACTATAAGCTTTCTTTGGCAGGGACTTCATTTGTGTTAGTATAGTGCCTAGCTCCGCAATGACCTGATGATCACTGGGGCCTTTAGTTGCTATTATAATACTGATATTAATAATGGTGGCAAATGGGAAGTATGAGTTATGAAGTCAGGAGCTGGAACTGTTTGAAGGTTGTCTGCTTACCCAGCAGAAGCATTTCCATCTTTGAATAATTGAGATGAAAGAAATAAGAGATGAAGCCACAAATTTACCTGGTCCACAAAGACATGGAGAGAGTGGAAGGCAGAGCACCTACATACCCCTGACAGTTTCTAATTCTGTCTATATTCTACTTATCTAAATTCTCCCTGAAGTTTCAAATGGGTGCAACAGTATATTGAATTTCCCTTCCTAAACCATTGCATAATCCCTTTGAAGTCAGTGGTGTTGTATCAGGGACAAGTTTGTTCTTGAACCAGAAGAATTTCCAAGTTGCTTTAAAACAGGGATTCTCAAACTGGGGGTCGGGACCCCTCGGGGGGCCACAAGGTTATTACAATGGCGCGTCACGAGCTGTCAGCCTCCACCCCAAACTCCACTTTGCCTCCAGCATTTATAATGGTGTTAAATCTATAAAAAAGTGTTTTTAATTTATGGGGGTGGGTCGAACTCAGAGGCCTGATATGTGAAAGGGGTCACCAGTACAAAAGTTTGAGAACCACTGCTTTAAAACAATGGAAAGTAGCTGAAACTGTCTTTGAATTGTAGCATTTTGTGAAAAGAAGCATAACAGTTCTGTCAGATCCACGGTAATTTTGTGCGTTGTAACATGTTCAGGGTATGTTACAAACCTCAAACCTAAGGAGTGGGTTTTCATCAAGCAATATAAAATACTATAAAACAGCACGTAATAATGGTTGCACCATTTTTGAAAATCTCAGTCTTTGATGTTTTTCTCCTCAAGTGTGTGTGTGTGTACATGTTTGTATGTACGTGTGTGTACGCTGATGGATTTAATGGAAACATTTTATAATGGTAATGAGAGACTCTCAGGAATGGTGATACTGTTAAAGTATCAAGCTCACTTAATATCAACATAGTTTATAGACTATCCCATTTCATGGAAATTTGTTTTCAATGAACCAAACCATTTTGCACTAGTTCAGTGTAACTGTGTCTATTTAATCTCAATTGTATTAAGTAATATCCTGTTTAATGTTAATTGAAAACAAATTATGTCCTGTTACAAAGGCACCTAAGAATAAGAATTTAGTTCTCAGCACGACGCATGATAGGAACTCTGCTTAGCCAAGAGACTGGCTCTTAGTGTTGGCTCTCATTCATTATATTGGCCTCCTTATTGCACTGACATGTTGCTATATGTAAAAGAATTTCACAACATATTAAATAGTATCACCACACCTTTGTTGTGCAACTTACTGCTTAATTCTGGGGCAAGCAGGCTGCTCAGACATTGGATGACTGGATGACTGATATTCTGGATGACTCACTTCTGGGAAAAGTTTTATTTCCAGAAAAATGAGTAAAGTTGAGGTTACTTCCTTTTATACCCCCTCCAATGTTACCAGAATCTCTGCTATATTAAAAGCAGTGCACCCACGTTTCAGTTTCTAAAGGCCAGATTCTGATACCCTTCATTGTGGTGAATAGAATCTCACTCTATGAATATCCCATTGAAGTCAATGAAACCACTCATGGAGTAGGGTGTTACCAGTAGTCCCTGGTGGCCGTTAGGTGTATGTGTGGTGCCTTTTCAAGCCAATATGTACACCTCTACCTCGATATAACGCTGTCCTCAGGAGCCAAAAAATCTTACCACGTTATAGGTGAAACCGCATTATATTGAACTTGCTTTGATCTATCGGAGTGCGCAGCCCCGCGGCGCCCCCCCCCCCCCGGAGCACTGCTTTACCGCATTATATCCGAATTCGTGTTATATCGGGTTGCATTATATCGAGGTAGAGGTGTATAACTGAAGGTGGGATCATCAATGACCCATCGCCTCCTGGCTCCACCACTGCTCATAATCTGGCTCTGCTACTGGGGATAAGTTCCATGTCTCAGCAGTAAGTGTGTGTTCAAAGAGGGAAGATGAAGTGAGGGAGAGGGGGGAAGGGAAAGGGACACAGGACTTTATTTGTTTCCCCATTTAAGCAAAAATGTTTCCTCAAAATCATAATCAAGGAAGGAGACAAAACCACTTGCAAGCAAACTTATTTAAAGTGCACTTCACTAGAAATGTGTTCCTTAAAAATATGCTGAGTGGATGACTGTAAGTAATATAGAGCCTAGAATCCAGCCTATGTAATATGAACTGGGTTGCAGGGCAGACAAGGGAACTGGGAATGTATCTTCCCCTACAGGAAATTTTTCAAAAATACGTGCGAATTGGTGCATTCCAATGGCAAACGATTTGCTTCAGCACCTAAGTCATCTCATGCAAGGACTGAATCCAGAGAGGTGGTGAATTTCACCAGAGGGTGGGAAATTACCCAAAGCATCCCTTTGATTTGGTGGTGGAATTTTAACAAGGTACTATCACTTTCCCCTACCCCCCTCGGGTGTCCCATTTAGCACATTACTGAGAAAACATCTTCAGTTATGTACCTCTTGGTCCCTGACAAGACCACAAGTGTTGGTGCTAATTTAAGCCTAGTACTTGCTGTGAAATAGAAAGGCTGTTGTAAAGAGGATTATGGATTTTTTTCCTTCCTTTCTCACACTCATTCTTCAGAGTAACAGCCGTGTTAGTCTGTATCCGCAAAAAGAAGAACAGGAGTACTTGTGGCACCTTAGAGACTAACAAATTTATTAGAGCATAAGCTTTCGTGGACTACAGCCCACTTCTTCGGATGCACACTCATTCTGTCACTCTCTCATACTCACAGTCCTGCTCACGCTTTCACAGTCTCTGGCTATGTCTTCATTTCAGCCTAGCCCCAAGATAGGAAAACACAAGTTAGCTGTCTTTTTATCCTAACTCAGTAGAGTGCTTCACACTGTCGAAGAGCAGTCAAGTACCAGACACTTGCTGTCACATACCATGTCCACACTGGCACTGAATCTAACTGTGAGAGATATGCAGCTCTCTGGGTGTGTGTCCCATGGTCCACAGCACCACAAACGCACTGCTCCACTCTATGCTCATTTTCACAGGGCACTCTGGGACAGTTATTCTGTCCGCTCTGGGAATTGTGGGCAGAAATGGCCTAGGCCTGGAAATTCATTTTTGGGCATGACCCAAGCTGGAGTGCTGTGTCCTCCTTGTGCTCTAAAATACAGATCTCAGTTTTCCAAACAACCGGGACCAACTGCTGCTGTTTTTTATGGAGACCATGTTTCTTTGGTGTTCTTCCAGAGAAGCTGGTACCAAAAAATGGTGACTGTGTTACAGAGGTGGCTTTTTGGCTTGGAGGACACAGCAGCTTGTTGTTACAAGCAGGAGATAAAGCCAGCACCATGAGTACATGATGGCATGGACCCAGCTGCTACTGTCTTCCATGGAAGACCCTCCACCCCACAATACAGACTGCCACTTCTGGATCAGGATCACAAGCACAAGGTGATGGACTACATCATGATGAATACATGACCAGCAGTGGGCCCAGAACTTTCATATGAGGACAGCCACATTTCTGGAATTGTGTTAAGAGTTTTCCCTGGCCCTCGAGCATCAGGACACCCTGATGAGAAAGGGAATATTGGTCCAGAAATGTGTTTCTATCACTCTGTGGCAGCTGGCAGCTCCATGTTGTTACTGATCTGTTGGCAATCCATTCATGGGCTGGCAACTCCACCTTTGACACAATGGACATGGAGATTTGCAAGGCAATTACTGTTGTGCTGTCCCCCCGAGTTGTAAAAGTTAGAAAAATCCTTGAAATAATTGTGGGGTTTGAATAGCAATGTTTCCCCAGCATCAGGAGCTGTTGTATAGTATACCCATCTTGCTACGTTAGAGCAAGTAAGTACCTTAACAGGAAAGGATATTACTCTGCCATCATGGCAGATTAATAGACACCTACATAGGATGCATGGACAGAGTGCACAATGCCAGGATGTTCTAGAGGTCTGGCCTATTTCAGTATGGGCAAACTGGTACTTTATTCCCTCCTAGTGACACTGGAACAGAGGTAGAGCGTAAAGGATAGAGCTGATTCAGAGTCATTCCATGGTTCCTTAACTGGCTCCAACCCCAGCCAGAGTTGTCCATAAGTTGGGGGACATAGTATCCTGGAGATGAAACTATGGGACTAGGCATGGGTCAGCAGAATAGCTTTGAGCTGACTGGCTCATGATATGGAAAAGTCTCAAACACATCCCTCTGAAATGCCAGAACCTTCCCGCTCCTCCAAAATTTCACTTTGATAGGGGAGCCTTTTTACCAGGGGAAAGGGAAGAGAGGGCAGTCCCAGTGAAATCAGCATTGGTAATTATGTCAAACCAATACCGGGCTATTGTGCTCACAGAATGTTGGGGAACTGAGGCACAATGGTAAACTCAGTTGCCCAAGGTCTCAGCGTGAGTGAGTGACAGAGCCAGAAACACAAACTAGTGATGGAATTCTGGCACCATTGAAGTCAATGGGAGTTTTGCCACTGACTTCAATTAAGCCAGGATTACATCCTAGGTTTCCTGAACCTCCGTCTATTGAACTATCCTCAGGTCTATGCTAGACAGTTGAGATGGGCTTGATACTAAACCCCAGATCTGAATGCCCCCAAACTTTGGGAAGTTTGGACTCAGATCTGGATCAGAACTTGGTAGCTAAGTCCTCCCAGTATGTTTGCTGAGGTGAATGCACTGTGTTAACATTCAAACAAATAAATGTTTTAACCAACTACGATTTACTGAGAGGAAAAAATGGGAAGTGGTGCTTCAAAGCAACTAATAAAATGTATAGGTTGTGGCCTAAACATCGTAACTGCCCTGGAATTTCCCCTTCCTTTTGGTTTGTGGGACCCAATGAATACGTTATAGTGATGAAGCAGATTTAGTTGAGTTCTGTTACAAAAGGGACAGCAGGAAAAACTGGGTCCTGGCATATACTTTGATCCATTTCCCTATCTGTCAAAGACTTGTGGCCTTCCAATTGCTTTTATTTTCCTTCTAAGGAAAAAACTCCTTAGAAAAGAATTACTTTTCTTTCTCGCTAACTTCAGAGAGTTAAGGGCACTAAGCGGGCTCAGGCTGTAGGATCCTGGTTTTCAAATGTGCTGCATATCCAAAATTCCAGGGGAAGTGAATGAATGCTGTGGGTGCTCATCACCTCTGAAAATTAAACCTTAAGTCCTTATCTAACCCTTCTTTTAATAACCTCAGGTGTCAGTGTCTATGACTGCCTCTGATAGTCTCTCACACACATTAGTTTTTCTCAACTCCAGCTCAGTACAATACAATTTTATTTTGTAAGCCTCTTTCACTGAAACTGTATGTCAAAACACTTTATGGAGTATAGTGTATTTTACAAACAACTTTATACTGCAAAATGTATGACAGCGTATGATATGGCACAGAACACAGCAAAGCTTGCGGTCATAAGGTTAATAACAGAGGGAAAAAATAAATGAGATTTGAAAACAGATGCATTGACAACTGATAAGGCAGAAAGATATAGAAAGTCTGTGGATGCAAGAGCTGTGGAGGTGAAGGCTTTTGCACCAACAGTGGAGAAATTCTGGGAAGGGGCAAAAGGGAAGCTGGTGCTAAAAGAGCAGCAGGAATGGCAAGGTTAGGAGAAGACTAGAAAGAGATAAGGTGCAGAAAAGTATTTCTTCTTGTGTTTGAGATTACTAGCCTATTACTATCTTGAATAGTTTTGTGACATCCGATGACTCTACACTTCTCAGAACATTTAAGAACTCAGTCATGTCCCCTAATCTCTTTTCCAATTAATACAATACACTAAAGTCCCTAAACTCTCCATGTAATTATGCCATTCAAGATCCTTATCATCTTCATTGCTTCCTTCTATACTTTTTCTGCTGCTTCAATAACTTTCCTGTAATCTGGTGCCCAGATTGTCTATGGTATCCTAGGGATGATCTCCCTCACTGTTGTTCATACGGTCC
Organism: Trachemys scripta elegans; assembly: GCF_013100865.1. Lineage (NCBI taxonomy): Eukaryota > Metazoa > Chordata > Testudines > Emydidae > Trachemys > Trachemys scripta. The sequence continues at coordinate 87,712,985 of NC_048303.1, read as the reverse complement.
CATACTGAGGTCTTCTATTTATCCAGCCTATTTTTTTAAACTGTCATCATTTCTGACAGACACTGAATCATAGAGTATGAAAGTTAATCATAGAAATTGGACTTCTTAGATCATGAAGTGCATCACAAGCCAATGCAGAATTAGGAACATAGAAATTACCAGACTGTATCAGACTCATTGTCCATTTAGGCCAGTTCCTATCTCCAAATGTGGGCAGTCTCCAAATGTGGGGACACTTCAGAGGAAGATGTAATAATTCCACAGTCGGCAGATGTGCAACAGAGATTGCTGTAAGCTCTAAAACATGACAGTTCTATCACTTCCCTTTTCTTTTGCATTAACTGTTACAATTGTGGATGTTCTTGTATTCCATATAAATGTACATTTCCTTTTTGTCTTTAAGTTCTTTGCCTCAATGGCATCCCATGACAATGAGTTACACAGTCTGATTATGCACTGAGTGGTAAAGACTTTTTAAATCAGTATTAATTTCCATTTCATTCCATGTTCCCTATAGTACCTTTTATTTTATTTTATCTACTTCAGTGATGGCAATAATAATGATTATGGTAGCCCTCAGAGGCCCCAAGCAGAAATTGGAGCCCTATCGTTCAAGGCATAGTAAATATATAAAACAAAAAGACAGTTCCTGTCCCAAACAGCTTACAATCTAAATGTAAGAGTAGAGACAACAGATACATTTGGAGGGTTGGGGGGACGAGCAGAAGGTATCAGTGAGACAATTTATATTAAAGTTCCAAGTGATGGGGCTTCCACCACTTCTCTTGGAAGTCTCTTCATTTGATTGTTCCTAGCTATGAGGCTGCCTTCTTTTACCACCCCGGTAACTTTTCCCCCTCCTTGGTTATACAATTTAAATACTTGTTGCTTAGTCAACCTACACGGATTTAATTCTTGTAGTCTTTCCTCGTTAAGTGGTTCCCTCTTGAACCATGAACCCTATACCGAAAACCCACCGACCGCTACGCCTACCTTCATGCCTCCAGCTTCCACCCCGGTCACACCACACGATCCATCGTCTACAGCCAAGCACTGAGGTACAATCGCATCTGCTCCAACCCCTCAGACAGAGACCAACACCTACAAGATCTTCACCAAGCATTCTCAAAACTACGATACCCACACAAGGAAATAAAGAAACAAATCAACAGAGCCAGACGTGTACCCAGAAGCCTCCTGCTACAAGACAGGCCCAGAAGAGAAACCAACAGAACTCCACTGGCCATCACCTACAGTCCTCAGCTTAAACCTCTCCAATGCATCATCAGTGATCTACAACCCATCCTGGACAATGATCCCTCACTGTCACAGACCTTGGGAGGCAGGCCAGTCCTCGCCCACAGACAACCCGCCAACCTTAAGCATATTCTCACCAGCAACCACGCACCGCACCATAACAACTCTAACTCAGGAACCAACCCATGCAACAAACCTCGATGCCAACTCTGCCCACATATCTACACCAGCAACACCATCACTGGACCTAACCAGATCAGCTACAACATCACCGGCTCATTCACCTGCACGTTCACCAATGTTATATATGCCATCATATGCCAGCAATGCCCCTCTGCTATGTACATTGGCCAAACTGGACAGTCACTACGCAAGAGGATAAATGGACACAAGTCAGATATCAGGAATGGCAATATACAAAAACCTGTAGGAGAACACTTCAACCTCCCTGGCCACACAATAGCAGATGTAAAGGTAGCCATCTTACAGCAAAAAAACTTCAGGACCAGACTCCAAAGAGAAACTGCTGAGCTCCAGTTCATTTGCAAATTTGACACCATCAGATCAGGATTAAACAAAGACTGGCTATCCAACTACAGAAACAGTTTCTCCTCCCTTGGTGTTCACACCTCAACTGCTAGCAGAGCACCTCACCCTCCCTGATTGAACTAACCTCGTTATCTCCACACTGATATATACCTGCCTCTGGAGATTTCCATTACTTGCATCTGAAGAAGTGAGGTTCTTACCCACGAAAGCTTATGCTCCCAGTACTTCTGTTAGTCTCAAAGGTGCCACAGGACCCTCAGTTGCTATGAACCCTTTTGTTACTCTTCTTGGAACTCCTTCTAATTTGTCAACATCTGTGTAGTAGTGAATATGATTAATGTGTTATTTCCCCTCCCATTTAAGATCATGAAGATGTTAAATAAGACTTGCCATTACACCAGGCTCTGCTGCTCTTCACTGCAAGCCCCCTTCCAATATCACGAGTAACATTGTTCATACCTAAGGCTACATTTTAGTCACAGGCATTTTTAGTAAAAGTCATGGACAGGTCATGGGCAGTAAACAAAAATTCATAGCCCGTGACCTGTCCATGACTTAAACTATATACCCCTAACTAAAACTTTGGGAGGGGGCCGTGGGTGATCTGGGGGGGGAGCAGTCAGGACGCCGTGAGTGCTGGGGGAGGTGGCCTGGGAGCCCCGCTGGTGCTGGGGAGGGTCATGGCCCCTGGCCTGCTACCCAGGTCCCCCGCTGGTGCTGGGGAGGGGCGTGGCCCATGACCTGCTACCCAGGACCCCAGTTGGTGCTGGGGGGGATGGTTGGCAGGGCTGAGTGGGGCACCCTACCCATCTCTGTGTGTCCCTGCAGCTCCTAGGTGGCAGAGGAGCCAGGGGGCTACGCGCGCTGCTCTTGCCACAAGCGTTGGCTGCGCAATTCCCATTGGCCAGGAACCGCAGCCAATGGGAGCTGAGGGAGAATGTACCGTGGGTGTGGGCAGTGTGCAGCATGGAGCCCCCTGGCCCCTCTGCTACCTAGGAGCTGCAGGGCCATGCCAGTGGGAGCTGGGGAGCCCCCAACCCCAAGGTAAGCACTTCCCATGCCCTACAATCCCCTGCCCCTAGCCCTGAGCCCCCTCCCACACATCCCAACTGCTGCTGCTGGCCCTGGGGCTGCCCAACTCAGGCAGCCCCTGAGCCAGCACCAGCCGCTGCAGAAGACATGGAGGTCATGGAAAGTCACGGAATCTGTGACTTCCATGACCTCCGTGACAGACTCGCAGCCTTATTCATACCCTCTCCAGATCTGAATTATTTTTTAGAATAAGAGCCGTTAAATGTTTTACTGAAATCCAAATACGTTATATCTACCACTTCGTCCATTGATTTTGTAACAAAAAAAAGTTATTTTTGCTCACCAGTGACACCCATTGTAAATAATCCAGATCTTAACCCACATTGTGAACCAGCGAGCTTCAAAGATTGGGAGAGCCATGGAATTCACACAGTTGGCCAGTTATTCAGTAAAGAGACTTATTTAAAGGTCAAAACTAACTTTAACTGGTCCAGTCTGGTACCAGTATTTTCAAGTCAGGCACTAGGTTTTTCAACTTTCTAGAAAACCTGTTTTATACAGAAAGCTATATGCGATTGCGTCTGGTCAATTAGGAAACAAAAAAATTATAACTAGTATATATCAATCGTTGCAGACAGCTTTCCTAACAAAAAAGTGCCCATATATGACACACTGGGAGAAAGGATGTGGATAGACAAATAGCCTCCGAGGAATGGGGTTTGATCTGGAAAAGACAACCAGGAACCTCAGTTTGTAGCACAGTAAAATAAAATTTCTTTAAAATACTATTTCAATGGTACCCCACACCAGTCAGGTTAAAAAATAGAGAGAGAAACTGAATGCGGATAAATATTGGAGAAATTGTGGTGAAAGAGGAGATTTTATCTATATATGGTGGACATGTCCAGTCATTAGAGATACAATCCATTTTGATGCAATCCATAACCAAATATCACAAACCATTGGATATTTATTACCAAATGATTCTTTGGTAATCCTCCTGGGGCTTCCTAGTGGAAATGGTCACCCAAAAGGAAATGAAGAATTAATTTCTCATCTGGTAGTAGCGGGTCAGCTATTGGTAGCTACCCTTTAAAAAGAAAAATAGCCCAACCAATGAGGAATGGTTCAAAAAAAATGAGAGGTTTTGGTTATGGAAAAAATAACTCCCCAGTTACATACCCAGCAAAATAGACAGAGGACAGATAACCAAATATCTAAGTCTATCTAAGATGCTGAGAATTCATGACTTGCAGTGAAGGCTGAAGGAGCTGCAGGATCACAGTGCTCAAGTAGGGCACCAAAAAACTGAGGAACTAAAATTCTAACACCCATATTGTTCTGGTGAGGTCAAAAATTTCTCCTTGTATTCTTTATTTCCTTATGTTTATTTCTGGATCTATTTTGTTTGCTTTATTGGTTGTGTCTCTGTGTGTCTGCTTGATTTTATAAAAATAAAAGCTGCTCCTTATTTTCCCATCTCACTAGCTCTGGCATTCCTGTTATTTAAGACTAGTTCATTCCATTGCTTTTTCTTTTGTTTACTTGTGTGTATGAAAAAAGTACAAAGAATAGTCTCTTTGTTAATAATCAATGGCACAAAAGGCTGCCCACAATAAAACTGGATTTATTCCTTTCAGATGCATTATTTATGGGTTGTCTGTTTGTTGTCAATACAGTATGGTACTTTGTGGCACATACTGTACCACGACTGCATGCAGAGAGAACAGAATATGCTTTCCACTCCAGAAAGTCTTTTCATGAAAAATCTAACCTCTTTTGACCAGACTAAAGGCCAGACTGTCCCTGGCCTTTGCATGCGTGAGTGGGAGAAAGGTTAGAAGGAGGCCTCCCTTTCCCTTTGTGTGTCTTACACTGAGACCTAAAACGCGTACAGGTCATGAGCACAGAGGGCTCATGTGAAAACTCCACTAAAAGGGTGACGGGGGTGGAGAGGAGACAAAGTCAGGGCTGTTCTACTATCAAGCCACAGAGCATGCCAGTCTCCTTCAGCTATGGGAGTTTGGGAAGTATGTTTATACATGTACAAAGCTTTACTGACTATGAAAATTCATCTTCAGTTGCTTATAATATTCATGGGTACAGTTTCAAAGCGAAGTTATTGTAGTTACTGTAAGAAATAATCCTGGAAAGTATCTGGTGTCGATAAGTCCCCTTTGGACTCTTGAAATCATAAAGGCTCAGATGCGGATCTCTAAAAGTGATTTCCCTGTTTTCAGTGTCAGAATTTAGTGTACCATATTATACAGCATGTGCCTGTGTGTCATTATAACCCAGAAAGTCACTTGATTCAGTCAGCATGTAAGGTCCTATTTATATTTTCTGACTTTTAAGAACTCTGGAAAGTGGGTTAACTTTTAATGATAACTTTATGGTAAAGGAGTTTGCTACATCTCAGTATGATAAGGCAGTTGGGAAAATTTAAGTTGCTAATATTGTTGTGTTTTAGACTCCTCTGAGAAAATGTTCAGAATCCTGTCAATCCTGATATTGGAAGTGCAACTCTACTTGATACAAGGTGAGAGAACTTCTCTTTTAACTTTCATCAATATAACTGGCATAAGAATATAGCTACAGCCTTTATATGTGCATTTCAAAGTCTTCACCAAGATTTGCAAAAGTGACTAGTGATTTTTGGGAGCTCTGTTTTGAGCGTCCAACTGGAGGAGGCTTGTCGGGCAAGGGCATAGCCACTGGTGGGCCTGGGTGGGCCACAGCCCACCCACTTAGCACCCAGGCCCACCACCATAGCCCTAGCTCTGCTCCAGCCCCAGCGCTTGCCTGGTTCCACCTGCCTGCCTGGCATTCCAGCCAGAGAGTCAGGTTGAGGGCTCACCCTGCTCCGCCCCCAGCACTCCAGCTGGGGAGCGGAGTGGGGCGCGGGGGCTTGCCTGCCTGCAAGCCTCTGTGCCCCAACCCCGCTCCCTGGGTGCACGACTGGGCTCCTGGGAGCCTCTGGCCAGTGTGTCCATCGCCCCCCACAAGGCCGGCTGGAGAGGGTAGGGGGAAAGTGGCCCAGATCCCTCCTGCCCCCCCCCTGCACCCTGTCATTGCCCACCCACCCAAAGTCAGGGCCCACTCAAGTATCCCATCCTGGCTACGCCATTGTTGTAGGGGCCAGATTTTCAAAGGGTAGGTGCTCAGCACTTCCAAAAATCAGGCTTCTTTAAAAATCTCATATGGGGCATCCAAAAACTGAAACATCCACAATCACTAGTGACTTTTAAAAATCTTGGGTGTTTCCCTCCAAGTGGCACTGATCAATTTTTCCATAAATGGCCATTTTCTTAACAGAGACATTTTCCTTCATCCATATCCACTGATCCATTTGTTTTTTCCTCTCTATCTAATCTATTTATCTAATCTATCTACTTCATGGGACACCTCCATCACCACGGCAGCTGAGCACCTAAATCATCCAATCCTCATCACCCGAAAATTATCAGGCTTCTAGCTACACCATAACTCACTCTTACACATTCAGTGAAACTAAATAACTTTAATTGGATAAGAGAGAAATAAACAAAATAAAAACAAAGGCCTCAAATGCGTCCAATCCTATTATTAAACTGTTAGTAATTATTAAATATTTGATTTTTGGTAACATCAAAGGCCCCACTCAGGATCGAGGTCCCATGTACCAGATGTTATACAAATACATAAGAAGACACAGTTAGGGACTAGAGACAAGTCAAGGAATAGGCTAGCTGTCCATATAAGGAATGGGCTAGGGAAAATAAATCTTTGGACCCAGATCTATGTTGTCCTAATATCCCTTTATGCCTCTACCCACTGAGGAATATCTCCAATATAGAGGCTATTTGGATGGTAAAGCCAGCTATAGTCCCTGGCTTAGGGGCTTCTATCTAAAACACTTATATGGCCCCCATCAGTGTAGTACAGGGGTCGGCAACCTTTCAGAAGTGGTGTGCCAAGTCTTCATTTATTCACTCTGATTTAAGGTTTTGCGTGCCAGTAATACACTTTAACGTTTTTAGAAGGTCTCTTTCTATAAGTCTATAATACATAACTAAACTATTGTTGTATGTGAAGTAAATAAGGTTTTTAAAATGTTTAAGAAGCTTCATTTAAAATTAAATTAAAATGCAGAGTCCCCTGGACCGGTGGCCAGGACCCGGGCAGTGTGAGTGCCACTGAAAATCAGCTCGTGTGCCGCCTTCGGCACGCGTGCCATAGGTTGCCTACCCCTGATGTAGTATCTGAGTGCATTTCAATTTTTAATGTATTTATCCTCACAATACTTCTGTGAGGTAGGGAGGCACTATTACCCCCATTTTACAGGTAGCGAACTGAGGCACAGAGAGACTACGCAACTTGCTCAAGGTCACACAGGAAGTCGGTGCTAGAGAGGGAAACTGAACCCACATCTCTTAAGTGTCAGGCTGGCATCTGAACTACTGGATCATCCTTCCTCTCTAGGCATAGCTATGGGTGTGAGTGTGGATGAAGCACGGTAGAACCTGTGTACTCTTGGTTGCTGCAACGGTTCCCAAAGTGTGGGTCGTGGCTTTAAATGGGGTCGCTTCATCAGCAGATGGGCTCGCGGCAATCCTGAGGATGCCATTTTACTGCTCTAATGGCTGCCGCTGACAGTTCAGGGTGATTTCACCATTTCATACAGTTTAAGGCCAGAAGGGATAATCAGAGCATATAGTCTGACCTCCTGTATATCACAGACCATTAAATTTCACCCAGATGCCCCTATATTAAGTCCAAGGACTTTCAGGAGACCAAAGACTTTTAGTCCTCAGGAGACTAAACTATGGGCCACAGGCAGCCAGGGCCGGCTCCAGGCACCAGTGGAGGAAGCACATGCCGGGGGCAGCACATGCTAAGGGACGGCATTCCATCCATTTTTGGGGCGGCACAGTCCGGACGGCTTTTTTTTTTTTTTTGCTTGGGGCGGCAAAAATGGTAGACCCAGCCCTGCAGGCATCAAACCAGAGTGAACAAGTTGCTACCAGTGCTTGAGGTTCCTGCAATGGCAAGAAACTGAATAGGTGTGAGATGTCCAGATACCACACCACATGCTATAGAGGAAGGTGAAAAAACCCCAGGTCCCAGCCAACCTGACCTGAGGGAAATTCCTTCCCAACCCCAAACCTAGTGATCAGTTGCATGGGTGCCGACTCCATGGAGCACCCACAGGGAAAAATTAGTGGGTGCTTTGCATCCACCAGCAGCCAAGCTCCCCTCCCCACCCTCCACACCCCACCTCACTTCCACCTCCTCCCCTGAGCGTGCGGCATCCCTGTTCCTCCGTCTACCTCCCAGCGCTTGCCGCCGCCAAACAGCTGTTTGGCAGCTTAGCAAGCTCCAAGAGAGAGTGGGGAGGAGTGGGAACGTGGCACTTTCAAGGGAGGAGGCGGGGAAGAAGCAGGGTGGGGATTTGGAGAAGGAGTCGGAATAGGGGCAGGGAGGGGGTGCAGTTGGGGCGGGGACTTTGGGGAAGGGGTTGGAATGGGGGCAGGGCAGGTGCAGGAGGGGGCGGGGCAGCGGTGGAGTCGGTGTGGAGCCGGGGGCAGAGGCTGGGGGTCGAGCACCCACCGGCGCGAGCAGAAGTTGGTGCGTATGATCAGTTGGACCCAGAGCATGTGAGCAAGACCCACCAGTCAGGCATCTAGAAAGAGGATTCTCTGTATCCCTGACAACACTGGTGGTCCTCATCTGATGTCCCATCTTCACTGTAGCCAATCTCTGATGCTTCAGAGGAAGGTGGAAAGAGAAAATAAACACAAGCCCAGAACACATCTACTGAATTGTACATCAGGAAAAAAATTCCTTCCCTGCTCCTGCAGGCGACCTGTTGAACCCTCTGAAGCATGAGATTTGATTATAGTCGTTATCTTAATGCACACCTGCGAGTGTTATGAACATGTGGAGGTAACGCTGTTCTCCCCATCGCAGATGAAGGAAAGTGATGAATGGGGGATACATAGATTCACAGGTTCCAAGGCCAGAAGGGACCACTATGATGATCCAGCCTGACCTCTCACACACAAAGGCCATAGAATTTCTCCCAAAAGCTGGATTAAAGCATATCTTTTAACCAGATGTCTGATCTCATCTTACAGACTCCCAGACTCCTCAGGAAAGCTGTTCCAAAATTTTTTTACCCTCTCAGCTAGGAAATTGCGTCTTATTTCAAGGCTGAATTTGTCTTATGTGAACTTCCAGTCATTGGATCTTGTTATGCCTTTGTCAGCCATGTTGAAAAGCCACCAACTACCAGGATCAATAGAGGATCAAGCAATGTGGAACTCTGCTCCACCACTTCTCCTTCCTTCCTCCCCCACATCGTCCCACATCTATTCCTCAGAATGATCCACCACACACATAGCTGGGGATAGATAACCACTATAGGAGGTAGTGGAGTTGCGTCTATCAGCATTCTGCAGATAGAGAGTTCCATTATGTAAAAGGAATTCTTCACTGGCTATCTCTAGACATTATAAGGCCATTTTGTACTACAGAAGCAGTTCAAAGTGGTCTTAGCAAACTGGAGAATACAGTCCAAAACATCAATTTAATACTGCTAAGGATAAAACCTTCACTTTACCTTTTTCTAGCCATCCAAATACAAATGGAATGTACAGCACAAAGATATTCTTTCGCTCTTATTTATATTTCACTTTCATCACAAGGTGCAGTTGAAACCATACTTTCTGTGTAAATATGAGATCATAAATAATATAGATAAAAAGGAGTAGCTTGAAACTCTTTTATAGCATTCTTCCATGATGACAATTACTAACAAGTAAAGCAACAATCACACTGCTAAAAATAAAATGAAGTTTTTCCTACTGATATTTCATTAATTAATGACACAAAGTTGAGGATGCATGAGTAGCTATCTGAATTTCTCTTGATTATCACTATCAATGATTGCTAGCACTACTGCATTAAATCTGCCACTGTATTGTACAGGTGATGTTACAAATAAAATAAAAATAATATACATTGAATTTTACAGTGGAAATAACATTATGCATCAAATAAAGTTTTAAGATGTAAATAGTGTACAGCAATAAATATTTCAGGCTCATGTGACTGAATGTCTCAAATGTCATGAAATTTACTCTTGGCAGCTAACTAAAGGAATTGTTTTGCCATCCTTTCGCACATGAGCTTGTACCTTGCTCTGCAAGAAGTCCCACTGACAAGATTCATGGGAACTATTCATGGAGTAAGGTGTTACTCCACGTGAATAAGTGTGGCAGAATCAGAACTGCAGTGATGATTGAAGGCTGCATTGTGTGATGCCTCTGGTTTATAAATTCCTCCAGGAATGTGTACTTACAATAGACAAAATGTTGCTGTCCTTTGCATATGTGTGTGTTCAGAGTAAAGCTATTGATTTCAAAGGAGTCGCACTGGATTCACACTGGTGTAAAGGACAAAACAAATTGGCTTAGTATGTCCACAAAGGATTGTTCCTTTTAGAGAAACTTCAGGGTACACAAGGTACCGTAATAATTTTAGACAAGTGCCCCTTGTGTAAATATCCATCCAAAGACAATCATGGGTTATTTCTGAGATGCAGAGAACCTCAGCTTGTATCTTCTTCTGTCTTTGTATTTTGGACTTTGAAATCAGTATGGAATCAAGTGGATTTGCTATTTACTCACAGTTATCACGGGGAAAAAATTAGAACCATAACAAAGAAAAGGCTGCAAAGTTATAGTCTAACCAATAATCGTGAATGTTTGAATTTTTGACACATTTTGACCCAATGACCCAATTAAAGGAAAAGTCTTAACATTTGCTCAGTGTGTATCATATGGTTTTGTCTATCTTAGCTTTTTTCATAGTTGAAGTTCCTCAGCAACGGTACATTGCAGAATATGGGAGCAACGTGACCATGGAATGCAGGTTTCCAGTGGATGGACAGTTAAATCTTAAAGACTTAAGTGTCAGTTGGGAGCAAAAAGAGTTAAAAGAGCAAAAATCAAAAGAGGTTTACACTCTTCAAAAGGGGGAAGAAGACCTTAGATCCCAGCACAGAGACTATAGAGGAAGAGCAACATTGTTACGTGACAAATTGAATTTGGGATATTCAGTGCTTCAAATCACCGGTGTAAAGCTCATGGATGCAGGATCTTACCGCTGTCTCATTGACTATAGAGGAGCTGATTACAAGTACATTACTTTGGAAGTAAAAGGTTAGTGGCTATATAAGACATGAATAATATATTAACTCAGATTTAATATTCCGCTTCCCAAGATCAGCACTAACACTTTCTGGCTCTTCTACAAAGACATTGGGCTCAGTCCTCAGGTATACCTAAGCTATATTTGGGATAGCTCGTAGAGGGGGAGTAAAGGTGGCTTTATATCACCTTTCCTTTCGTCTGGATTCTGGAGCCTGTTTTGTCCCCAGCACAACTTGGAGCAGCTTTAGGGCTGCTCTAAATTGTACCATCTTGTAACAGACCAAGTGGGGATTGCCCAAGTGATTGTACCTGTCAGGCCAGGGACCTGTTATTTGTAAGAGCCAAACAATATTAAACATAATTTACACTGATGTAACTGAGGACAGAATTTGTCTCATGTCAATGAGATTCTGGGTTGAAACCTCTCCTGTGCGATCATTTAGAGGAAGGGTTTTTTGAAGGGCAAAGAATAGAGATGCCAGTTTTAAAGGATCAGCTGTGTTCCTTTGGCTTGTGTTTGCAAGCATCTAGTCATTTTCTTTGTTTCATTCCAAGATGATGATAATGCCACAGCTGTAAGCTGGTGTTACACAAACATTCCAAACACCTATTTTTCCCTCAGGTGGCCTGAATTGTTCTTTATTATATTACCACTGTTGTATTTATTACAGTAAAGCCTGCAGGCCCCATCAGTGAATGGAGCTCCATTGTGCTAGGCACTAGCTTTCTCTAGATCCATGAATTACAAACACGTGATCTAGTGTGGCTCTGAAAGAAGTAGACTGAAGAAAGAATAGACATAGTAGGCCTGAGGAGGACTGAGCAATGCATACTGTATTCTGCTGCAGAATGGCCATCATTTCAAATTGTAGTACATCAGATACAGTTGTAGATAAGTAACAGTGAAAGAAAGAGGGAGAAAGAGGAAGGAATAGTGGAAAAAATTAATAAATATTTAAAAGCAATTTCACTAAACTTGTTCTGATGCAGCATCCTACACGAGAATAAATGTACAAATAATGAGTGAACCTGCAGAAGAGGAGTTGGTTTTAACTTGCCAGTCAGAAGGGTTTCCTCTAGCTGAAGTGTTCTGGCAAAATGAGAAGAATCTTAAAGTCAACGTATCTGTAAATACCACCTACACATTGACCACAGATGGACTATATAATGTAACCAGTATGCTGACATTCAAGCCAAATGCTAATGAAAACTACAGCTGCACATTCTGGTCTAAAGAAAATGAAGAAACTTCTTACATTTTCACTTTAGGTTCGTATCCCCTTTTGAACTTTTACATAGGGGTTGCCACAATATGTATGTGTGTGTGTGTGTGTGTGTGTGTGAGAGAGAGAGAGAGAGAGAGATAGAGAGAGTTTGTAGAAGCTGATTATATGCTTTAATATAATACTATATATCCTAAAATCAATCTCTAAAATTCCTTTCTAGTAAGTAGTATAGTATTGATTTTTTTGGAGATAAAACAAATCAAATGTATTTGCTTTCAGAAACCTGGCATTTTACTTTTTGTTTCTGAACCCAGACTAGTTTTGCTGTTAATATACACAACCTTCCCCTGTCACATATTTGCAATTCCTCCCCTAAATTCTAGAATAGCTGCCCTTGCTTAACTGTCAGTACAATGATACTCTCAGTGTATATTTCCAATCTCCATGGTCTTCCATTTTCTGGAATTCTATCCAACTAGTCTTCAATCAGTGCACAGATGATTTATAATAGTATTCACTGAGCCGTCATGAATACAATGGGCCTAATTCTCATTTGCAGTAAGAGCCTTTACACCTCTCTGGCAGCTTAAAGGAGTCTTACTGTAAGACTACTGTAAGTGTAAAAACTTATACCCACCCACTTTAAGGACTCTTTGCTCTGCCATGGGTGGTGAAAAGAGGCCGTTGTGTAAATGAGAGTAAGGTCCAATAACTTTATAAACTATATTTCTTTTTTTCCTTTTTCTTTCTTTCTTTCTTTTTTTTTTTTTTTTTTTTTTGTAGCTCGACAAACAACAGTTGTTGGAAAAAAATCTCTGAATTTATTTATCATCCCAACCTGTGTAATAGCGGTTGTTCTCATAGCTGCATTAACTATCTTTCTAAAGAGAAAATCACTGACAAAGCTCCATGCCAAAAAAGGTACATTTTGACTTTATTTAGTGGGTCCTATCTCCTAATTTGCTCTTCAGGCCTTTCAGAACAACTGGATGATTTCTACCCACACTCACTTGACATTTGATTCTTTTGTTTTCCAGAGGAACTCTGATCTAAAGATGACTGATTGTTTCATTGAGTTAGGCTTTACTTCCCTCACCATGCGACACAGGAATTTTATGTATGATTTTTGTTCAGATTAAATAGAAAACACAATGGTGTATGTGCCATACTCTTTACTGAACTACTATTAGCTGGGTTTACTTGCTCTCTTTATTTTGCTTTTTTGTCTTAATGTTTTACTATCTGAAAGAAAACAACAGTGGGAAAGTAATAATGGATAATGGCCTATTATGCAACTCTGGTCTTGGTAATAAATCACTTCTCCAGTAAACTATACATGAATTTTGATTACCTTAATACAGAACTTGAATGGAAACAGGATTATGGGCCTAATCCTGCAATTAAGGGCTGTAGGATTTGGCCATACAGTTGTTGGACAGAAGAACTGTGGAGAAATTTGTTACAGTCTCATACCAAATATAAGAACACAGATGTTTTGGATATTTAAAAATCTGTTGAATTATATTGTTAGTTTTTTTAAAGTAGAAACTTTTAAAATAAAATTCTCTAAATCAGATTTGTTCACACTTGCTTTAACAGACAAAAAAAGAAAATGTCCCCAGTTACAGAAAGAAGACAACAGTAAGTCATGGAATTTTAAACTTCCTGCTTATAACTTTTTCTTTTTAATAAGGGCATTGTCAATATATAAAGAATCAATTAAATGAGAACACTAAAGAACCACTACGTACTTTAGAGTCTAAATTTGACTTTCCTTAACATTGCTACAGCCTAGTAGGAATGTTCTCCAGATTCTACATGTAATCCTATGACTTTCCAGATAACACAGAAATTTGTAAATAATAAAGAACAGGTCACTTCCTCTCTCCAAGGTATTGCCTTGGCTGCTAGTCTGGTTCTGGGTCCACATCAGGACATTGTGTTTTTCCTAGCCATAATCTGGTACAGTACCAGATGATAAAATAACTTTGTTTTGGTGAATGTAGAGTTTTCTGTAGAAGTAAGTACTGCATGTGACTTGCTTCTCCTTGGCCTTTGGCTCAAATCTAGTATAGTATCTGTTTTTATCAATATATCAATGAATATGTCCTTTGCTTGGGGACTATATCCTGGCATTATTGAGGATGGACTTGATAATCAAATGGGTCTTTTCCATCTTTAACTCTTATGAATGTATGACTTTCCTTGTCAAACAGAAATTTGCACAAAGCAAAGAATAGGTAATTTCCAAATGTATCTGAACTTCCACAAACTGTATTACAACAGAACTTTCATTTTGTAAAAACAAGACAAATCAAGCAATAAACAAGATGACAGCATAGATCTGACAACCCCCACCTAAGAATTTTCTGTATTTGGTTCTATTTCGTACTGTTATCATCTGGGTTAAACCTGGTTATGGGTTGAGATTAAACCTTTCTAAAACTGATGCGTGAATATGCCCTTCATTTAAGATACATGGAAGGGACCAATCAGGGGCCTCCCCTAAAACAAGGCCTAATAGAGTCTGCCCAGAAATTAGCACTATGTGGGTGGAAGGTTCCATTGAGTATTGTTCTGACCAGTCGTGTGTGTGAGAGAGTCCATGAGAGTGTCTGTCTGTCAGTACGGAAAATGCTACGGGAGGTGGACAGATAAGAAAACAAGAGAAGGATTCAGAGGCAGCAAGAAAGCCAACCAGGAGTCTGCAAGCATGATGTGTGACCCTAGAAAAAGCTAGAGAGAGAGGTTTTGGGTCTGGTGCTGGCTAAAGAAGCTTGAGACTGTGAGCAAAGAAGCTCTCCTGTTGTTTTGGTTCTTTCTGCATTCAGAGAAGCAGGACTTTGTGCATTTCTTGTAAATAAACAAAACTGAATGAAAGAAAATAATAGACTCCACCATAAATTTCTACTTCCAACTGGAGATCCCCAGAGACCAGAATTTTGACTAGCCATTCAGGTCAAAAAAGGATAACAATATTTATATACTTCAACCTGAGATACTGTAGATAAAAATCTATATAAAGCTGTTTATCAATAATATGCTGAAGACAGACCCAGGACAAAATCAGTTTGGAGAACTGCCAGAGACTAGACTCCATAGGACACAGTTGAAATAATGGGCCAGATTCTGGCTCCTGATAAGCCTGCTTTGCACCACAAAATGCCCTTAAAGCCAGTCTTCTTGGCCAAAGGGAAATTCTCCTGGCATAGGGAGCGGATTCTATTCCACCAATCTTCTCCCTAAACCAAGCACAGGGTATGTGCCAGGGTTGTTGGCAGGTCTTTGGAGCTGTGCTCCGGCTCCGCTCCAGCTCCAGGCAAAACCCTGCAGCTCCACTGCTCCAGAGCTGCTCCGTGCTTCAGCTCCAGGCTCCGCTCCAAAGCCCTGGTTGTTGACAGTAGGAGGGATTGTGGCCACAGTGTTCCCGTGTTCTGGCAATCCCTAGTTGCCACAATGGCCCCTTGGGAGTCATTGAAGCGGGACATAATTTAGAGCAGTCCCAAAACTGTTTTAAGTTACTCCACAGGCCAAAGCCCACAAGACCACCAAAGCCCCAGGGATCAATGAAATATGCGGAGCAAAGCTCTGGTGCAGGTGAGGTATTGTATCAGTATTGGGAATGGTCTCTGGAGAAACTACAAATTGCAGTTTACAAGCCAGCTAGTGTTACTTCTTTTCAAAGGATGGGATTAAACTGAAATACATTCTCTCTTCTAACTAATAAAAACCAAGTTAGAAGGTGGCCTGGTGACAAGATAACTTTGAGCTTTCAGGGGAGAAGTGTAGATTAGGAATTGGATTGATGGAGATTGGGTTTTTCATGGAAATGACTCACTGAATCTTGAATGATATGTGCTGCAGGATACCTCTGGCTTTCCAGTCCGCTAAAGTTAATATGCATTACGTCCAAAAACAGACACTTTCATGCTGTCCCAATTAAGCATTTTAAAAACAAACATTAATAATCAAAAGCCAAATTCTTTACTCTCACAAACTGATGTAAAATGTTAGTGGAGTTACCACAGGCACACATGAGAGCAAAATTTGATCCCAACTAAACTAAAACCATCAAGCAAGATAAACTCTGGAGCAGAGCTTCAATGCATGTCCAAACCTAACACTAATGCATATTGTTTGAGTACATAGCGTGGCTTCTCATGGATTTGATTACTTACAGCAGTAGAATTCTTTTCACCATAAGGCCTAGCCCCGGCTTACACATCAAGTCGTATGTTAGAGATTATAATGAAACACATTAAAATGAAGAATTTGAAAGGGAAGATAAAAGATCATTGGGATACTCATAGCCTTTTTTGGGTTTTGTTTTACTTCCTCTTTCTAATGACTGAAAATGTCTGTGCAGTATGCAGGAAATCATATGACAGCCAATTATATTTCTCAGCACCATGCACTTTTAAGAAACACTGGAAAGAACCTTTACTCTATGCTGTGTGTGTATGTGAAGTCTGAAAGCCACAGATGTTTACTGTAATGCTTTGGAAATGACCTACAGTCCCTCAGTTTGAGGAACAAGAATTTTTTGTATAAGAAATTCTGAACAATACAACTTAAGCTATGTCAATAATGCAGATTTAGAACATTGACCTAATTATTTAGGCCCCACTAGTGTGTATACTTTTGCACATGATATTCACATGAGTAATCCCATTGGACTTCATTTTAATAGGTTGTAGATTTGTTGTTATTCAGCTCATATATATGATGGTCAGTGGGAGTTTTGTCTGAATAAGACATTCAGGATGCAGCTCTTAGATATTAGATTTGGAAACAGAGCTCAATCATTATGAATAATCTAGATGACCTTTGACTCTTTTTCTCTCACAAATGACTGTATTTATTGTTCTTGGTCCATAGCTTGTTCACAAGCAATTTATTGTCAGTGTTCTAGATTCAAATTTTGAAGTGTTTTGATTGGTCACAAAGGTCTATTTCTGTTCCTTGATTGGATGTGCATTCAAAATCTATATTTTGCTAATATTCTGCAAAATATTCACTAAAATTCATTGCTTTGGGCTGCAGTTCAGCTAAGCACTTATCCGTGTGCTTAACTGTAAGCCTAAGAGTAGATCCTTTGAAGTCAATGGTACTATTAAAGTTAAGCATATGCTCACACATTTTGCTGAATTGGGGCTGTGTCAAACATTCCTGCTGGTATACCTGTTGCTACACAATTCGCAGATAGAGAACACAAAAGGAGTGTAAACATAATGAAAGCAGATTCAACTAAATTTTTTTTTTAAAATCACAGAAAATGTTGTAATTATTTGCCCATCTCTATATGTAAAAGAACTAGCAGATAATTTTGCAAATCTTCCACTCTTGGTCATAATCAATTATTAAAAATATATTACACTATTTTCTAACAACATAAAGTCTGAAATAAAGATTGCAGATTACCCATTTCACATATTGTTCCCAATATGTAGGCTTCAGTATCTGCAGTTCAATTAAATCACTGTTACTTGTGCTGCATCATTGGTATGAATGGCACTGCACAGACATTAGTGGCTTTCTTATGCAAGCCATGTAGGAAGGATGAGGGATTCTGTCATTACAATTACTCTGACAATGGTCATGATAGATATCAGACAAGTCATCTCAGTCTTGTCAGAACACTTCTCCTCATCCCTGATGTATATGTGCAAACACATACATCTCTGGCAATAAGTAACTTTAAAGTATATAGTCCCAGATAGTGGGACTGCTTATGAAAGTAAATGCTCGTCAGTTGAGTAAGCTGTTCATAATCTGACCCATAATTATTAATAGTAATATTCAAGGCCTGATTCTCATTAATACTATGGCCTCTTTATGCCACTCTGTCAGTATAAAGCAATCTGAAAATGGGTTTAACTGTAATTTATGCCCACTTTAAGTCCCTTTTGCACCGCCAATATGATGTAAAGGAGTCTGAGTGTAAATGAGAATTAGGCTCTCAATATTTAGTGCTTTTAAACAAAAGTGTTTTTTAAATTAAATTTTCCTGTTCTGTTTTTTTAAAGGACACTTGAACCCTGAAACCCAGGACTTAATCATGACGAATGTCACAGATTCAAGAGACTGCACAGATGTATGTTCATGAAAACTCTTCATCTGCCATGCCTGCAGTATGCACTTTTCAGGCTAGGTCTACACTACCCGCCTGAATCGGCGGGTAGAAATCGACCTCTCGGGGATCGATTTATCGCGTCCCATTGGGACACGACAATCGATCCCCTAATCGACGCTCTTACTCCACCAGCGGAGGTGGGAGTAAGCGCCGCCGACAGGAAGCCGTGGAGGTCGATTTTGCCACGGTCCTCACAGCGGGATAAGTCGGCTGCGATACGTCGAATTCAGCTACGCTATTCACGTAGCTGAATTTGCGTATCTTAAATCGACTCCCCCCTGTAGTGTAGATGTAGCCTCAGATCCCTTTTTGAAGACTGCATAGGGAAATCACAGCACTTTAGGTCTGGAACAAACAAAGCAAATTTTTGGTTTTGTCTGTACTATACCTCTTAAAGGCTCCATGTGCCTTTTTCCATGTTATACCTTAGGGTACGTCTATACTCACCTCCGGGTTCGGTGGTAAGCAATTGATCTTCTGGGATCGATTTATCGTGTCTTGTCTAGACGCGATAAATCGATCCCGGAAGTGCTCACCGTCGACACCGGTACTCCTGCTCCGTGAGAGGAGTATGCGGAGTCGACGGGGGAGCCTGCCTGCCGCGTGTGGACCCGCAGTAAGTACCTTGTAGTTCGAACTAAGATACTTCGACTTCAGCTACGTTATTCACATAGCTGAAGTTGCGTATCTTAGTTCGAACTGGGGGGTTAGTGTGGACCAGCCCTTAGAGTTACAGAGAACCATACTGTTATTAAATGTGGTTAACAACTATTAAGGGATTATTGGAGTGTATACCATACATTGTATGTTTGGGCATATTGTTCACCTGAGAACACTGTGTGTACCAAATATTTTGTGTTCAAGAATCCCCTTACTAGCTGATTTAATTTCAGGAATAGAGTCATGATACAAAGCTTCGGTCATGTCTCATGGGACTCTGAGTAGAGGCTGTATGTGCCGATGCCTGGACAATAATCTTTTGTATTCAGAAATTTCTACATATCTATTTTTCATGGCCCAAACTTTACAACCCATAAACTGGAAATTACCTAGAGCACCAACAGCAAGGAGATAGACTGAAGAAGTTTCATTTTACAATGCTAACAAGAGTCTGAAGTACACATCAAGCAACAGACCAAAACTACCCCGGATCAACATTATGTCATACAACCAACAGTTTAATGTACAGTTTGTTACACTGATTTCTTTATAGTTATTTCTTATTTGTAAAAGGCATGTGATATTAATGCTGTTTTACTTTTTTTAGGGGCGACAACTAAAAGTGTAGACTACAATGCTGTATCTACTAAATGTTTTGTTCTAGCACTAGTTTATTGAATGGGGAATTGCAAAGCAAAACTGAACATTGAATTAAGTACAGATTTCTGTGCTGAATGTGTTTACTAGCCAGGGTGGAGTTTTAACCCTCCTCAGGAACAGAAAGTTAATCCTCTCCATGCCAATCACTGGATGGAGTTTCTACATCCCATCAAAGGAATGCCTGAGTCACCTATGAATAACTGAGTATAGGGGACCGCCATGTTTTTATAGAACCTCCTGGAGTACCATTTTGGAAAGAAGCTATGTCTCCACATTGTGAGCCAAAACCTGACAGAACTTGGTGTAATTTATCCACAGAGCTGTGGCTTTTGTGGGCTTTGTCTTCTGGAAAAGGAGTCACTGCTTAGAAGTACCTTATAGGGTTAAAGAAACAGAGATACACACAAGCCAGTGAAACCAACTTCTGCCATATCTCCACTCCTCACAAAATACTCGGGTTTGGAGTTTCCCAAATATTTTGGCCCAGCTATATAAAAATTGTCACAACAGCGAAGTCAACATCTTCCTCTTTCTCTACTAGGTCTGGATTTGGATACTTGGAATCTGGTTTCCAATTACCCGCATCTTGTGCAGTTATTTACACCAGGGCAAAGTGGGTGTACAACACTACTTTTCAGAATGATAGCATTTACACCCACTTTGCACTAATTTTGCCCTGGTTTAAATGACTATACAAGGTGCATAGCAATAGAAAATTAGATCCCTGATGTGTGGCTGACTTACAGATTCAGCAGTAGTATTGATTTTATGAATAATCACTGGTTGATGGGGAAAGAACAAACTTAAGAGTCATCTTTGGTTTCCATGTATTGCTCTTTTAAATGTCCAGGTGCCTGTTGTTTGCTGGAAGCATCTGCCATTTTCTGTTCAGTTCAGATGTAGCCTGCTGCAGAGGAGAGATACACTGACCCAGATCACAGTGGCCCAGATTTTCTGCTGACTTTAGCAAATCAGCTGGGATGTCAGAGAGTCAGTTATGGCTAGAGCCCTGTGTGGATACAAAATTTGTATCCACATCTGATCCAAGATGCGCAAAAATGGTGCACAGATATAAAGTGAATCTCCACAGATTTGTGGGGCTCTAGTTATGACTCCCTGCCAGGCCTCATGTGCAGAGTAGAGAACGCTGGGGACTACTCTAACTTGCATCAGCTAGCAATGGTCCATAAGGGACCATCCACCAGTGGAGGATAGCCAAAGTATATCATGCTTCAGCCATTCCTTCTCTGTGCTTTGTCACATCTGCTGTGCTAGGGGCTGAAGAGAGAGAGAGAGGCATGGGAGTTGGCCCCATACACACTGGGGACTCCCCTCATGTCAGGGGTATACTAAACTGGAAGTTATGGGCTGTCTCCATTCTTTTTGCTCTACCAGACCAGTGCAGAGAATCTGGTGCATTGTGCTCTCACATGGAGACTTTATTTTTGTTCCTTCTTATTCTTTTGTTTTCCATAATCATAAAATAAAAGGTTACAAAGTAACTGCCGTGTTAGTCTGTATCCGCAAAAAGAACAGGAGTACTTGTGGCACCTTAGAGATTAACAAATTTATTTCAGCATAAGCTTTCGTGGGCTACAGCCCACTTCTTCAGATGCACAGAGTGGAACACACAGACAGAAGATATTTATACATACAGAGAACATGAAAAGGTGGAAGTACGCATACCAATTGTAAGAGGCCAATCAATTGAGATGAGCTATCAGTAGCAGCAGA
Source organism: Trachemys scripta elegans (assembly GCF_013100865.1). Taxonomy (NCBI): domain Eukaryota; kingdom Metazoa; phylum Chordata; order Testudines; family Emydidae; genus Trachemys; species Trachemys scripta. Next base: position 87,691,539 of record NC_048303.1, on the reverse strand, counting down.
AGAAAAAACTTTGAAGTTGATAATCGAGGTGACCCATAGAAGGTGTGAGGAGAACTTAACATGGGGGGGGAAAATTCAATTAGTGTAATGACCCAACCATTCCCAGTCTCTGTTTAGGCCTAAGTTAATTGTGTCTAATTTGCATATTAATTCGAGTTCAGCAGTCTCTCTTTGGAGTCTCTTTTTGAAGTTTTTTTGCTGCAAAACTGACACCTTCAAGTCTGTCACTGAGTGATTAGAGAGGTTGATGTGTTCTCCCAATGGTTTTTGAATATTATGATTCCTGATGTCAGATTTGTGCATTGCTTACCCCATAACCTAAGCCGTGCTGACCACAACGCCATCAACAGCCTCAGGAACAACTCTGACATCATAATCAAAAAGACTGACAAAATAGGTGCTGTCGTCATCATGAATAAGTTGAATATGAACAAGAGGCTGCTAGGCAGCTCTCTAACTCCACATTCTACAAGCCTTTATCCTCTGATCCCACTGATGATTACCAAAAGAAACTACACCATCTGCTCAAGAAACTCCCGGAGAAAGCACAGGAACAGATCTGTACAGACACATGCCTAGAACCCCGACCAGGTGTATTCTATTTGCTACCCAAGATCCATAAACCTGGAAATCCTGGACGCCCCATCATCTCAAGCATTGGCACCTTAACAGCAGGATTGTCTGGCTATGTGGACTGTCTCCTCAGGCCCTACGCTACCAGCACTCCCAGCTATCTTCGAGACACCACTGACTTCCTGAGAAAACTACAATCCATCAGTGATCTTCCAGAAAACACCATCCTGGCCACTATGGATGTAGAATCCCTCTACACCAACATTCCACACAAAGATGGACTACAAGCCATCAGGAATAGCATCCCCGATACCATCACGGCAAACCTGGTGACTGAACTTTGTGACTTTGTCCTCACCCACAACTATTTCACATTTGGGGACAAAATATACCTTCAAGTCAGCGGCACTTCTATGGGTACCCGCATGGCCCCACAGTATGCCAACATCTTTATGGCTGACTTAGAACAATGCTTCCTTAGCTCTTGTTCCCTAACGCTCCTACTCTACTTGCGCTACATTGATGATATCTTCATCATCTGGACCCATGGAAAAGAAGCCCTCGATGAATTCCATCATGATTTTAACAATTTCCATCCCACCATCAACCTAAGCCTAGACCAATCCACACAAGCAGTCCATTTCCTAGACACTACTGTGCTAATAAGCGATGGTCACATAAACACCACCCTATACCGGAAACCCACTGACTGCTATACTTACCTACATGCTTCCAGCTTCCATCCAGGACACACCACACGATCCAGTGTCTACAGCCAAGCTCTAAGATACAACCACATTTGCTCCAATCCCTCAGACAGAGATGAACACCTACAAGATCTCTATCAAGCATTCTTAAAACTACAATTCCCACCTGCTGAAGTGAAAAAAAAAGATTGACAGAGCCAGAAGAGTACCCAGAAGCCACCTACTACAGGACAGGCCCAAGAAAGAAAATAACAGAACGCCACTAGCTGCCACCTTCAGCCCCCAACTGAAACCTCTCCAGCGCATCATCAAAGATCTACAACCTATCCTGAAAGATGATCCCTCACTCTCACAGATCTTGGGAGACAGACCAGTCCTCGCTTACAGACAGCCTCCCAACCTTAAGCAAATACTCACCAGCAACCGCACACCATACAACAAAAACACTAACCCAGGAACCTATTCTTGCAACAAAGCCCGATGCCAGCTCTGTCTACATATCTATTCAAGTGACACCATCATAGGACCTAACCACGTCAGCCACATCATCAGGGGCTCGTTCACCTGCACATCTACCAACGTGATATATGCCATCATGTGCCAGCAATGCCCCTCTGCAATGTACATTGGCCAAACTGGACAATCTCTACGCAAAAGAATAAATGGACACAAATCTGACATCAGGAATCATACCATTCAAAAACCAGTGGGAAAACACTTCAACCTCTCTAATCATTCAATGACAGACTTGAAGGTGTCAGTTTTGCAACAAAAAAACTTCAAAAAGAGACTCCAAAGAGAGACTGCTGAACTCGAATTAATATGCAAATTAGAAACAATTAACTTAGGCCGAAACAGAGACTGGGAATGGTTGGGTCATTACACTAAATTATTTTTTTTCCCCCATGTTAAGTTCTCCTCTCACCTTCTATGGGTCACCTCGATTATCACTTCAAAGTTTTTTCTTCTGCTGCTACTGATAGCTCATCTCAATTGATTGGCCTCTTACAACTGGTATGCGCACTTCCACCTTTTCATGTTCTCTGTATGTATAAATATCTTCTGTCTGTGTGTTCCACTCTGTGCATCTGAAGAAGTGGGCTGTAGCCCATGAAAGCTAATGCTGAAATAAATTTGTTAATCTCTAAGGTGCCACAAGTACTCCTGTTCTTTTCATAAAATAAAAATAATTCAAGCTGGAAGCACATGTTTGTTCTTTGTGTCTGGAAAAACACGATACATGTGCATTGATGTTCCCTCCTTATTCAAATAAACAGACTGCCTGACATTATTATCTTACATTGAAGATTCAATTTTGACTTGTCGTGTGTAGGTTCAATAGTGGGGAAGCTGGTCCTGTCGAGAAGCGTACATTGTACATTTCACCATCAGGTGTAAAAAGCACTATACAGCATGCTGCCTCCATCTGACCTTCACAGGCAGAGTGCCTCAGAGCACCTCAGCTTGGAAACTACAGCTCTGTACCTTCAAATGCCAGAGATGAGCAAGACCATTTTTTTATTTAAATGGAGATATCTTATCTCCTAGAACTGGAAGAGGCCCTGAAAGGTCATCAAGTCCAGCCCCCTGCCTCCACTAGCAGGAGCAAGTACTGATTTTGCCCCAGAACCCTAAGTGGCCCCCTCAAGGGTTGAACTCACAACCCTGGGTTTAGCAGGCCAATGCTCAAACCACTGAGCTATCCCTTTTCCCCCATAATTTGCTTTAGTATTTTGCTGTCAGAATCATAAATGTATCCTGGTCTGCATTTTTGCACCTTAACCTACCTGGAATAGATCCTGTCTGTGCCACAGTGAAGAGAAGGGAAACCAAAACAGCTCTCAAATTTTAGTAAATGAAAGTTAGCATGTCAGCTGCTTGGCCAATCTGTATTTGCCTATGCACTCATGCATGAGTTGGCTTTTTTTTCTGTAATCCCCTGAGTATATGATATGTGTGTGATATGATGAGTCTTTATACTTTCTGCTTCATCTACTGCTTCTCACAAGCTGTTATCTTGGAGCAGCTAAGGCCAGAATATTCTGGTTTAGAATGGTGAGAGATCAAAGATTTTATGAGCAGTTTCCAAAGTACAGTGGATTAAAAACTGCTCTTATGCTAGAAATCAAACACTGTAAAGTTTTAAAATGGCATGCAAAGGGAAGTCTGTATGTACAGACTTTCAGACTATCAGCCCAGATTGGCATTACAGGCTGGCACATTGGATACCTCCCATTGTAGGCTCCCTGTGACCACTGTGAGGATGTACTATATCACTATGTGCTAGCGCACCATATTAGGTTTGGGGATTTAATTGGAGCTGGTGAAAATATTTTAGTGAAAATCCAGGCAACATTTTTCACCAGTTCATTTACTGTGACTTTGCACTTCCCAAAATGCAGATTATTCTTGAAATTTTGAAATTCATGAAGTGTTTGTATATATAATCTTTTACTCCTCCTATCTGGTTGGGGGTGCTCTTGTGTTCCTGCTGCTTGTCAGTAGGCAACGAAGTCTGATATTTGCAGTTGAACTGTGGGTCAGGTGGTTGCTTTCTCTGTTCAGTCTTCCACTTGTGTTGCCTTCAGGTTTCTACTGTAGACTTAAAAGCCTAACTGCAGTTTCAGATTTTCTGCCACAGCGGCATTTTGACTTTACTGAAACTTTATTTAGGAACAAAGGAGAGAAAAAACAAACAAACTGTAGCTGGTCAAATAAAAAAAAAAAAAAAGTGTTGGCTCAGCATATTAGCATACCAGCTCAATCTAATTCTTTCCTATACTAGAGTGAATCTAGAATAATCCTATTAGTGGAGTTACTCTGGATTTACATTGGTATAACTGAAAGCAACTGTCAGCTGCCAGAAGGTTAATGTCTTTGGAGAAAACCATCATCCCCAGTGAAGACAATCTGCTATAATGATGAGTGAGAAGAAAATGAAGAAAGGCTGTTCAAAACAACAGTGTGTGTGAAAACTTCTATTGCGTCTGGACTGAAGGTAGGAGAGAGATTTCAGATGTTCACTTTGATGTATGGAGCCTCCACAGTAAAGGAAAACAAAATATATCTAAAATCTGCTAACTGGGAGGCCTAAATACCTAGTGTGGATTTTTTTTCCTCTCTGAGAGACACCCTAACAGCTAAATCTCTGTAGATCAGCTGATAACTTTGAATTTGGAATGGCTTGAACTTTATTTTATATAGACACAAACATTACATTTTTGCAAACATGCTAAGTTAGTGAAACTACTTAAACCAGTGAATTCTTGCACTGCAAAGGAGGACAGTCTATGGGCCATATCCTGATCTCATCAAAGTCAACAGTAAAAATCCTATTGACTTCAAAGGGGATGGGATCTGGCCTAGAAGCTTGAAACTGACCTTTCTGGAAAACTAGCCCCACAGCTTCTCTCCCTTCCTGGAGATGGCCTGGGTGTGAACATTTGGAGATACCATCTAAAGACTTGCACAACTAACAAACAAAAGCAAAACTATTCGTCAGCATTGCAGATTCAACTCTCTCCCATATTAAATGACTCACATCCCTGGCAGAAACCTGCTGCTTGCCAGCAAAAACAAAACAAAAAAGGTTACTAGTTCTTGAAATAGTGTGTGGAAAAAGCATAGTAAACCATATTGTTCATGTAAATAATTAAAGTGCAGGATAATGTATTTATGCCCTCAGAAGGTAACACCCCCTCACTTGGAATTTGCTCTCATTAGACTGTGATAAAATTGAAGCATAATAATAATGCTATAGTAATTATATGTTCTGCACTGGATTTTGCTTTTGTTTTCATATTTACTGGTCTCTGCATCTTAGACTCAATAATATACTTTCCCTACTGGACTTTCCAACTGAGAAATGAAATGTCCTTGTGCCAGCTGAAGAGTCTTCCCTGCAGAAAAGTATTAACAATACAATTTCATTTAGCATGGTGTTTTTTAATGCAAACAGTATCTTAAAAACTGCTTTACATAGAGAAGCAAACAAGCCAGAATATGGTACAAATTATACAAACTTTAGGGGTGGATTAAGTACATTAAGTTCATATTGTTATTCCTGCAGAGGGGCAAGAAAATTCTTTGAATCTCAGCTCATGGAGGCAGGGCTCCCAACCTACTCAGAGGGGTGAGTGTAGTGACTGTCTGGCCAGCACCTGAAACAAATCTGAGTCTCTAAAGCAGTGGTTCCCAAACTGGGGTTTGTGAACCCCTGGGGGTTCGCGAAATGTTACAGGGGGCTCTTGGGAAAAAATTCCCTAATGGCAGACAGAGCTGTCCCTAGGGACCCCGGCATGGGGCAAGCAGCCCAGAGCCCCTGGACTTCCAAGAGCTAAGCAGATCAAACCAAGCATATCTATCACACTGAAGAGATTTAAACTTCAAGACTTCTTATAAGAAATGGAAAAGGAGGTGGATATTTTTTGCAGTTTTTAAAATTAAATAGGCAGCTAGTATTGTTTTTAAAATTATTATGAAGAAAAAGTTTAAGCTTTGTTGTAATGTGCGTTGTTTGCCTGGACTGCTCAAGACCTGAATGCTTGTGTAGGAGGAACTCTTTGAGTTGGCTTCTTAAATACTTTCATGCTGTTTCACATCTGATACTCCTTGATGAAACATAGGAGCCTTGTCTTATAACAGGCTTATTCAAAGTGATACAAGCTACGAAAGTGAGATATTGGAAGAGTGTTGCCGTTTTCATAATGTAATAAAAATATTGTAACGATAAACAATAATTAATAATAAATAGTGTGTAATAAGCATGTCATAAAAACAAATGTTATATTTCCAAGTTCACTGCTTTTATAATTTATACTCCGGTAAAGGAGAAAATCCCTGGAAATATTCATTTTTAGGAGGGGGTTCGCGAGACTTGACATTTTAGTGAAAGGGGTTCACAGGTTGTTAAAGTTTGGGAACCACTGCTCTAAAAGGAGGGAATTGCTTTAATCTTTCCATAGCTGGAGGAAGACTTGTCCAATTTATGGCATTTGAGAGCAAAAGATAGGGAAATGAGGAGATCCCTAGGAAACTCTGCTCCAAAGAAACACACAAAATAACCAGCTGTTATCATCCATTACAGAATAACTGCACTTAAATTCTGAAAATGCTAAACAGACATTTTAGGCCCATGAGAAGAAGATTGTTGTTTACATGCAAAAGTTTCCCCTGGGGCTTTGATCAGCTGGTATTCATTTGCTTGGGGTTTTCCCAAAATAAACAAAAGCATATGAAATGCTCACTGGCACGGTTGACATGAAAAAGCTATTGGGAAAATTTTTTGAAAAATAGATCACTTGTTGCAGTGTCATGCCAGTAAATTCTGCACTAAACCAGCAACGAGACTGTTTACAAGAATCGAAACTCTCTCAGAAATATGCATGTATAGTTAGCTGGTCTATGCTAGCCTTTTTTCCCTGCAGTTTTCCTACAGTGGGAGCGCTTGTATAGACAAGATATGTGTGGCTACCCTAATAATAACTATTGTCCGAATTTTGCACACACTTATGCAAGTGCTTACCTTCGTGCACATGAGTAAACTTTTTGAAACCAATGGCACTAAAGCTTATGTGATGAGTGTAAAGTTAGGCGTGTGTATAAGTGTTTGCAGGACTGGGTCTTACTCCATCTAGATCTGCTCTGGTAAGTATAAAATAATGGAATATATTTTTAAAAACACCAGCAGCCACATATTGTAGCAATAATAGGAAAAAAGACAAATGTAAATACAGCCTTAAATCCCCTTTGAGTGTGTAGCTACGTAACAATCACACTTCCCTGAAATGTAAGCGATTAAATAAAACACAAAAAAACAAAAAACAAAAAAAAACAACCTGTGTGAAATGTTAAGGGAATGAGTTATAGACAGTGCATCAGGCTGATTTTTTTCAGTCTAATGCTTTGAATTTTGTGGCTTTGGTGGATTTAAGTTAGACACTGCTCTAGGTTTTTTACTTTAACTTATCCCTGTGTTAGTTGATGGTGTCTTTTATCATCTATTTTTATTCAAGAAAAAGAAAGTTTTCCCCTCTGGCTGTAGGAGAGTCAAGACCATAGATTGTTTATTATAATTACATCTTTGCAGAATTTTGAAACTAAGGGCCCAATCCTGCAAGCTGCACTGCACCCAGGTGGACCTCTACTGAAGTCAGCATGCAAGCATGTGGGAGATCTTGCAGGATTGGAGCCTTAGTGAGAACTGCTTGATCCCTTGATACTATTACAGAAAAATATTTAAATGCTTTTCCAAATGCACATTTAATAAATGGTTATTAATAGCTTTTATATACTATCAACCTGAACCAAGTGCCCAATGTATAGTGCTGTCAATTTCAAATAATTTTGTCAAGTATCAGAGGGGTAGCCCTGTTAGTCTGAATCTGTAAAAAGCAACAGAGG
>NC_048303.1:87668142-87683761 GCF_013100865.1 Trachemys scripta elegans | reverse complement strand
CTTCTTCAGATGTTGCATCTGAAGAAGTGAGGTTCTTACCCACGAAAGCTTATGCTCCCAATACTTCCGTTAGTCTTAAAGGTGCCACAGGATCCTCTGTTGCTTTAAATAATTTTGTGACAGGATGAGACAGCCAGGGAACATGGGTGGTGGGTGAGGATTCCCCTGGGGTAGGCTAGCTCCCTGTCCCGCCTCTTACACCTGCAGCCCTGACCACATTCCACCCCTGCTCCACCCCATGCCCCGCTTCCTCCCCAGGCCGCCCCCTCCCCCACTCAGTCCCCCCCACCACTTGCTGTGTCCCTCCTCTCCTCCCAGCCCCGTAAGGCCCCACTGCCCACCGCTTGCCACTGCCTTCCTCATACTCCCTCCCTGCAAGACCCCCCCCACCTCCCACTCGCCATGTCCCTCCTCCACCCATCTCTCCCGTGAGACCCTCCTGCCGGCTGCATCCCTCCTCCACCACCCTCCCCCGCGAGACCCTCCCGCTCGCCGTGTCCCTTCTCACCCCTGTTTGCTGCAACCCTCCTCACCCCCCTGCCCTTGCGAGACCCCCTGCTCGCTGTGTCCCTCCTCCACCCCCTCCCCCGTGAGACCTCCCAGCCTGCCATGTCCCTCCTCTCCTCCACTCTCTCCCATGAGACCCCCCTGCCTGCCACATCCCTCCTCCACCCCCCCACTCCTGCAAGACCCCCTGCCTGCTGCTCATCGCCCTGCTTCTGCCCCTGTGGAGGAGGGAGGTAGAGGAGAGGAGAGACGTGGCAAGCAGCGAGAAGGGGTGTTGAGTGGAGGAGAGGAGGGACAGACTCACCAGGCAGGGGTGGATACCTTGGGGAAGGGGCAGAGCAGGGGGGGAAGGGGCGGAGCACAGGTGAGGCCACCATGGGCTGGTCCCCACTTAGTCCGGACTTCGGACTAAGGTACGCAAATTCAGCTACGTTAATAACGTAGCTGAATTCGAAGTACCTTAGTCCGGACTTACCGCGGTCCAGACGCGGCCGGAAGTCTCCCCCCGTCGACGCCGCGTACTCCTCTCGGCGAGCTGGAGTACCGGCGCCGACTGTGAGCACTTCCGGGATCGATTTATCGCGTCTTAACCAGACGCGATAAATCGATCCCAGAACATCGATGGCGTGCCGCCGGACCAGCCGGTAAGTGAAGACTAGGCCCATGGCTCAGGCGTCCTCCCCTGGCCTATTATACCTGCCACCCATGTCAGGGAAGTTAAGTAGCTGCCTGTCTGTCACATGATGCAGCAGGACTTCTAAGGACAGGGTATCTCTCTGTTCTGGCAGGAGAGTGAGGTGTGAAGGGAGAGGTTTTTGACTGGGGCCACTAGGTGCTTCTGTAATATAAGTAAATAATATTTGACAGGTTTCAGAGTGGTAGCTATTTTAGTCTGTATCAGCAAAAACAACGAGGAGTCCTTGTGGCACCTTAGAGACGAACAAATTCATTTGAGCATTCTAGCCCACGAAAGCTTATGCCCAAATAAATTGGTTAGTCTCTAAGGTGCCACAAGGACTCCTCATTGTTTTTAATAATTGACTGTGTCCCTGGAAAGTGAGGAGCTAATAGTAATGCTGGCTCACAGTTGCTCTCAGCAGGTCTAGGAACAGGAAGGAAGTTACTGCTTGAGAAAAGGCTGATAACCTAAGATTGTGAGTTTGTATAAGAAGCCACGCGCTGGGGAGTATTTCTGAGCCACAGTTTGATACGTTAGCTGTTTCTTCCTGTAACTAAGAGGTAAAGATACTTCTGGCTGGTCATGTGCTGCTTGTGGGCTAATGAAGCACCAACACAATACCTTTCATCTGAGGATCTCAAAATGCTTTACCAAGGGGTGTGAATGTTATAATCGCCATTTTACTGTTGGAGATGTGACAGCACAAGAGAAAGTGACTTTTAGGCCTGGTCTACACTACAAAGTTAAGTCGACATATGCTGCGTTAGGTCAAGTTAATAATGTATGTGTCTACACTACCGAGTCCTTTCTGCCAGACTAAATGGCTTGTAGAGTCGACTTCTGTACTCCACCTCCGGGAGAGGTGTAGCGCTTCAGTCGACATCCATGCGTCGACATGGGGATAGTGTAGACACTGCGCTGTGTAATTCGAATGAATTGGCCTCCAGGAGGTGTCCCACAGTGCTCTGCTGTAACTGCTCTGGAGAGCACTTTCAACTCCACTACACTTCAGCGAGCTAGACAGGAAACAGCCACCCCCCTGTGAAAGCCTCGGGAACTTTTGAATGTTCATTTCCTGTTTGATTGGAGTGGAGAGCTTGTCAGCACAGCTGACAATGGATGCTCAAAGCTGCAAATGGGGGAAGTTTTAAATGCTGGTCCTTAAACCACAATCAATTTGATAAGTAATCTGCCCCTGTTTGGTGAATTCTGGGTCACACAACCACACTTTCCCGAGTGTGCCCTGGTTGTGCAGGGAACACGAGCAAGACATGCAGGATGAGATGCTGCGGATTATGAGGGAGCAAACAGATATGTTGCGGCATCTGATTGAGATCAAGAAAGGCAGCTGGACGCTAGAGTCCCGCTGCAGCCTATGCTGTACCTGCTACCATCGTCGTCAAGTTCCACATCCTCCCCTCCCAGATATCCTAGGATCCAGGGGCCTGGGGGAGTCCGGTATCCCTTGCACTCAACACCAGGGAGGGTACAAGGACCAGAAGGTGCCCATTCCCACATCTTTAATTGTTATTGCAGCGCAACTGTAAGCAAGCTGTCCTTGTGTCCTCCCCCCAGTGTTATCAGCCCTTTTGCCCCAGGTTATCTTACTTTTCTTTGCTGTCTCTGTGTGTTTGTGAGCATAATAAAAATTAATGGATTGAGGAGAAAAGGCTCTTTATTCATTCAGCACACAGCTGCTAACGGGGGTGTCGTTTACAGGAAAGTACATGCAATGAAGGGGACAGCTAGGTAAGGAACAACACACATAAGTGTCACATTACTGTGGAAAGAACGAGGAGTCCTTGTGGCACCTTAGACTAGGTCCACACTACCCGCCCGATTCGGTGGGTAGAGATCGATCTTCTGGGATCGACTTATCGCGTCTCATCTGGACGTGATAAATCGATCTCAGAAGCGCTCCCCCGTCGACTGCGGAACTCCTGCTCGCCGAGAGGAGGAAGCACTGTCGACGGGGGAGCTTGCCTGCGCCGCGTGCACCCGCAGTAAGTAAACTTAGTTCGATCTAGGAAACGTCGACTTCAGCTACGCTTTTCTCATAGCTGAAGTTCCTTTTCCTAGATCGATCCCCCACCCCAGTGTGGACCAGTCCTTAGAGACTAACAAATTTATTTGGGCATAAGCTTTCGTGGGCTAAAACCCACTTAGTTTTCAAAGCCTCATGGAGACACAGAGTACCTTGATGTGCTCTTCTTATTGCCCTGTTGTCTGGCTATTCAAAATTGGCTGTCAGGTGATCTGCATCCACACCCCACTCCGCCGGAATCTTTTCTCCCTTTTTTTCACAGATATTATGAAGCACACAGCAATAATATTGTTTTCACTGAGCAAACAATGCCAGTGGGTTTTTAAACGTCTAAAGGCACAATCCACCACCATTCTGTACTTGCTCAGCCTATGGGAGAACCGCTCCTTACTGCTGTTCAGGCTGCCGGTGTATGGCTTCATGAGCCATGGGAGCAAGGGGTAGGCTGGGTCTCCCAGGATCATGATTGGCATTTCAACGTCACCAACGGTTATTTTGGAGTCTGGAAAGAAAGTTCCTGCTTGCACCTTTCTAAACAGACCAGAGTTCCTAAAGATGCGCGCATCATGCACCTTTCCCGACCATCCCATGTTGATGTCAGTGAAACAGCCCCTGTGATCCACCAGTGTTTGAAACACCATTGAAAAGTACCCCTTTCAGTTTATGTGCTCTTTGGTAAGTGGTTTGGTGCCAAGACAGGAATATGCGTTCTGTCTATCGCCCCACCACAGTTAGGGAACCACATTGTGGCAAAATCATCCACTATGTCCTGCACGTTTCCCAGAGTCACTACCCCTTTTATCAGAAGTCTATTGATTGCCCTGGCAGCTTGGATCACCGCAGATCCAAACGATAGATTTACTCACTCCAAATTGATTCCCCACTAGGGTGAACAGATAGCAAGTGTGAAAAATCGGGACAGGGAGTGGGGGGTAATAGGAGGCTATATACGAAAAAGACCCCAAAATCGAGACTGTCCCTATAAAATCGGGACATCTGGTCACCCTATTCCCCACTGACTGGTAGCAGTCTGGTGTTGCAAGCTTCTACAGAGCTATTGCCACTTGCTTCTCCACTGTTAGAGCAACTCTCATTTTTGTATTGCTGCGCTTCAGGGCTGGGGAAAGCTTTTCACGCAGTTCCATGAAAGTGGCCTTGCATATTCGAAAGTTCTGCAGCCACTGCTCGTCATCCCATAGCTGCATAACTATGTGGTCCCACCAGTCAGTGCTTGTTTCCTGGGCCCAGAAGCGGCGCTCCACCATGTCAAGGTGATGCACAACTGTTTTCCAGCATCTACGAATTGCTCTGCTCCATGGCTTCCAGCAGGGCTGCTTGCGTGGCATCACATTGTTCTGCACTGTGGCTCCTGCTTCGGCTGAGCAAATAAGCAGGATAAGGAATGAGGTGTTTGTAACGCTCATAACAACAGTGTATAGCTGAGTGGGGCCCATGCTTTTTGTGCTATGGCGTCTGTGCGGGTAACTCAGGCTTAGGAAAAAAGGCACAAAAAAGGCTTGGGTTGTTTGCCGTTGATTTCAGGGAGAGAGGGATGGAAGGAGGGAGGTAAGTGCATCTTGGGAGACTAATGCCATGTTCCCATAACCACCCGCACAAATGTTTTGGTCCCATGAGGCATTGCAAGCCCAACCCAACATTACACTCGGCTCCATTTTATCCTTGGAGCCCAATCCTGTATTCTTTGAGCTTTCCTCTACACCCATTGCCTTGGGCCAAGTTTTCAAAAGAGCTCAGCTCCTATTTAGGCATCAACTCAATATGCTTCAAATATTCCCCCAGCAACTCCCACTAGGACACACATGGCCAGATTCAGCATTCGTGCTGAATTCTCTTGAAAATCTGGACACTTTTTTAGTTGAGTCGATGGGAGCTGACTTCCTTTAAAAAATCCCTTAATGGGAATTTGGGTGGAGCCAGGAATGCCAGGTCAGGCCCTTCGCAGGTTGTTGTAATGGAAGAAGTAAATTTTAAGGGGGATTTAAAAATGGAGAAGGCAGTTTGGTGAACAGGGACATGCACCCCTCACAACATGAACTCCTCTTCTGTAGTTTCTGGTTTTTTTTTCATTATGTGCTTATTTTCCCCACACATACACATGGCTAAATCTTGAGAGGTGCTGAACACCTGCAATGGAAACTGCAAGTGTTGCATAATTCTTGGGACTGGGCCCATACACTTAATTTCTCCAGAAACTTTCATTATTCTCAGCCTGGGCTTGCAAGCTTAGAGCGTTTTCCTATTAGGGGAGAGAGCTTGCCAATGCCAGTTGGGTTTCTTCTGACCCCTACCCCACAAGCTCTCACATCTCTAACTAATGATAAAAACTCTAGCAGGCTGGTTAAAGAGAAAACTGTGCAATTCCACCTGTTCAGAATGAATTTTTAGTTTAGTGAGTCATTAGGTTCCCGTTGTGACATGTCATTCCATATTATTTATGAAAATATGCTTATGATATAAATATTATATAACTGAGATATACTTTATGCAAGATGGCTCATGTGAGATATCATTGGAAAGGTTATGATTTACTGAATGTGATTATCATATTTGTATGATTGGTTGGTTATTTCATTTACCAAAGGTAATTGAAGCAGATATTTATGAAGTCATTGGGAGGTGAACTATCTCCAATTCAATAGGTTAATCATTAATATTTGGAGGATTTTCTTGCCATGCTGTATTAGGAGGAGAACATCACCAGACAGACATTTAAATTGTTTTATTTAACTAAAACAACAACATTATGTATTCTGTGTTTTTTCTTCAACAGCAAACATATAATATGAATTTAGTTAAACATTCAAGTTTTTTAAAATCAGGTTTGTTTTTGTTAAAATTGTTTTAACTAAAATAGTTAAATTAAATATTTTTAAAAACCCAGAAATTAAATCAACTATGTCAGCGAGGTCAACATGAGAAACTTAAAATATTGGCTTCTGCAAACTCAATCGTCTTCATCTTAATTTTCCTGTTTGTTCATAATCTGGAAAAGAAAAACAAGCTTTCCTGCTTTTTCAGGTCCCAAACGATTTCTCAATTTGGAATGAATTAGTCCAAAGGAAAAAAATATTCTTTCTTCACTGGCAGAAGAAGCTACTGCTGTTAAAAGTGAGATTATCACATCAACAGTCTCTGAATCCAAGTGCTTAAGTGACTTCTACCAGTTCACTGGTGTGACTTTCTTTAAAACATCATCAGCAAACATATATTTCTTGAATGGTTCACCCTTAGCTCTGAAGTTCAATATAGTTGGCATTATGGAGGGATGATTGCTGTGGGAGCTCCGAGCCCTTTAAATCCCGGCCCCAGCCTGGGCGCCGAACTGCGGGTGGGATTCAAAGGGCTCTGGGCCCTTTAAATCCCCACCACGGAAGCCGGTGCGGTCCGGCACGGCGTACTGGCTCTTGCCGGTACGCCGTACCGGACCATACCATCTTACTTTCACCTTCGCGGAACCAATCCCTGTGCAGCATGCTCTGCCCGTGCATTGTCCATGCAACTTATCTTGTCCACTGTTAGCAAGCAGTTCCCTGGGTGTTCTCCCTCTTATCTTAGCTGACTCAGATAGTCTGTCTTTTAGTCTACTGACCTATTTACTATAATCTAATGATCTATTTAACTCCCTAATTCTATCCTCTAAGAAATGAGGTCTCCCTTCATATGTTAATTACTCATGTCAGACCAGGCCTCAGTTATACTTCTGAGTTTGTTGCTTCTCATTCTAGCAAACATGTCTGGAGCTGAGAGCAGCCTCGACACATGATTGCCTGTAAATTTGTCTCTCTATGCTGCAGAGTTTGGAGCCTTGTGTGATGTGTCTGACATTTACTTCAAATGCAAACTTGATGGAGATTCTCTAAACTTGGCTACAGGCTCTTTCAAGTTGATAAACACCATGATGACAGATTCAGTAACAAATGCACAAAATGATCACAACCTAATCCTAAAATCTATGGCAAATAAGGGCCAGATTCTGTTGTTCACAAGTGAGACTCCTCTTGCTTTAATATGGTTGTCTGGATATAATCAAGAACAGAATTTGAACCTCAAGGTTTAATAATCAGCAAAGGAGGCTACTCTCTAATCATTAGGGAAGTATTGAGTTACCATAATCAGTGATTAACCCTAAATAAGTGCTTGAAGAGTCGGTATGGTAACCCTGATTCAACAAAGCATTTACACACATGCTTAATTTTAAGCATGTTCATAATAATCCCATTCTTATTCAGCTAAACACTCCAAAATAATAAAGTAAACAAAATTTAAGGAGGCACTTTAAAGCACATGGTTTGCTGAACTTGGGTCTATATGAGTTAAACCTTTGCTGAAGAAACCTTATGTTAGACACCTCTCTCACACTGAATCTTTTAATCATCTTTTTTTTTTGACATATAAAGTTGGATGAACAGAAGGAACATTGAGCAATACATAAGAATAATTTCAAAACAAGGTTTATTTCAAAATGTAGTTTCTTAGGAACTTTTAATGGTCCCATTACTGTATTTTTTAGGACCACGTGAAACAGATGTGACACATTTGTATGTTACCAAGAAAAGATCAACAGTGAGAACCATTTCTGTTTAAGCAACTCCTTATCTTACATCAATCGGCCTGTTGTTTACTCCAATTACAAAACTAAGTCCTAAAGTAAAATCTGTGCTCTGTAGTCTAATGATACATAACACATTTCTTAGCAAAAATAAAACATGTATATTTTTATTCTGTTTTGCTATATCTTTATCCAGAGTCCTTCCCAATAAACTGATTTCTGGGTCTGGTACGAGCAAGATTTCAAATATTTTTTCTCTCATATTAAAATCATGATCCAGAAGGCAAACTGTCCTGATTATGTGCAGGAGAATATTTGTTTAACTCTGTCAAGGAACTGTAAGAAACTTGGCATGGTTTAGTGATTAACACAAATTGTGACTATTGGAGTGTAGCGGGTATCTCAAAACAGAAGTTCAGATAGCTAGTCTCTTCGGTATTACAGTATCAGTGAGTTCTATTTTCACTTTCTGTCTCCAGAAAATCAAGTCCTATGGCTCCACTCAGTGTTTACATCTGAACTTCAAACCTCTCTCCAAAAAGACAGACTAATGTTGTTTCTGCTGTCTTTTGACTGGACTTTGCACAACCTAGACCACTTTCCCAGTCCTCTGCTTATCGTGTATGTGTGCATGTACACACGCAATGATAACTTATTACATAAATTACAATGATAACTTCCTCTCTGATTAGAAAATAATGATTATGCTGATACACGTGAGAATATAACTGATGTTATATGTATATAATCCTCCGTACATTTACAGTGTTCTGTAAAAAGTTTCACCCGATCCTGTATCTTTTGTTTGCTCAAAACTTCAGTTGAAATAAACAGGTGTTTTGAGGAATGTAAGGTCAGGCTCATTAACTAATTTATCTGTGTTGCACCCCTGTGAAGGAGATAGTTAAGTGTTTGCAAAAGGCCATACAAAAGTCATTTTATGATCTAGAATCAGAACTCAGGAGTTCTTGGCCCCTAGCCTTGTGCTATCTCCTCTCAGCCTCATTATCAAACACATATTGCTTCATCAGAGAGTACACTAGAAGAAGAGTAACCCATGGATGAACATGGCAAATAAAAGGCTTTGCTTTTTGCTGAAGAACATCAGTACAGGTAACAACTTATCTTCTGTCATCATCTTCAGGGACAAGTAACACTTCAATCAATGGTGGTTGGGGGATGAGAATTAATTTTTATAACTGTCCACATAGGAAATGACCTCTGCATTCCAGCAATTGTTCCAGCAATTAGGAAATACCTAAAGCCTTAAATAGATCATTTACAAATAGACAAAGGAAGCCTTGGTACTTTAGTCTACTTTTTAGTGGATTTAGTGCTGAAGAAAAATGCTGGCTTGATACTGCCTTAGAAAATTACTGTCTTCAGTTATCTACAGAAAAACAATGTAAACTTGCATACCTGTCCCATCAGTATGCTTCAAACCCTCTCCTATATGTGCATGCTAGGACAGTTCATTCACTGTACCCACTGATTCCTGGATCTCTTGGTTAAGGCTACTGCAAAATATCCATAATGATAGTGAGTTCTTTTTGCAATGTGGCCACCTATGCCCAAGGAACTGAAATGAGACTATTTCCTCCTCCTCCTCATCACCCACCCCGCCCCGCTCAGCCATCAAGTCAGTAGTGATTTTGCTCCTGGACTGAAGACCTGGGGTAAAATTCTGACCCCTTGTAAACAATGGGAGTTTTGCCAGTGACTCCAATAGAGCTTGGATTTCACCCCTGGAGGTGGAAATCTCCAATTCCCTATCTCATCCAATCCATTGATGACTCCCATGTTAGCAGTTACATAGCTGTATTTTATCTATGCTATATAGCTGAGCTACAAGCTATCTTGAGTCACATCACCTTTTTAAATCTTACCTTAAACACAGGATATTTTCTTTACCTTATTAAGTTTGTCCCTTTATGCTGTGCATACGAATTATGTCATAAAAATAGTACTTTATGTTCTTGGAGCACTTTCTCTTGCTGTATAAAAAGTTCTTCTCTACCATTCAAGACTCAAACTTGTATCATATAACTAGCTAGAAACTGTTTGAACCATGTATGATTTTATATTTTTTTAATTTGCTTGTATGGCTGTTTGTAATAAAGTGGGTTTGTACTGCTATTACATTCTTTGTTTTGTCCCAAGGCAGCCTTGGAAAGGAGATCCCACAATTCAGTGAGGTTTTCCTGACAAAACATTTTGAAAGAAATAACTCAAAAAAACAGTATAAATATGTAATCAAAGAATTAGTGAATGTGTTAACACCGTTGCCTCTGCTGATCAGTATATGGGTCAGCAGAGTACGCTGTGAAAGGTGGAGCTGTGCTAATGGACTAAGCATATCAATCTTCTCTATGTATCACTGAATGGGAATGTGAGTTAGCCAATCTGCTGTTAATAAGCACATCACGCTTTCCAGATGGGATAAGACATAGAAATAGTGTCTTACCTGGGAATTCCTATAAGATAATATTGAGGCTAACACCCACTATACAGTTAAAAAAAAGTTCTCTTTTCACATCTCTGCTTCACTCTCACTTCTCTTTCAGTCTTAACCACCTCCTCTCTCTGCTACACTGCGCGTGAATATTGTTAGTGTACAATGTACTAGACCCTTTAATACCAATGTTTAGTTTCCTTTTTAATGTGCTTTGTTAAAAGTGGATTATTTCAGTATATAATTTCTTGTGTTGCAGACATGTTTTGGAGGTGTATATTTCCTTAGATAAATATTAAAATCTCTTCTATCTAGAACACAGGGCTCAACCCAAGGGTGTCTGCTGCCTCACATCTTCTCTCATAGCCTGATCTAGCAAGCTACTGAGGTGAATGGGAATCGAGGGTACTCCATATCTTCGGGAGGGGCTCAGCACCTCCCTAGTCACTGGTACAAACAATTTCCCCTACACTTCTTCTCTGGAGTGAAAACATGTTTTTTAAACCTAGTGGGAAAGCTGGGGCATATCTATTCCACCAAGTACTGCGCAGAATTTTTTTTTCCACATGAACTAGCTGATAAATGGCTTGATATTTATTGTTTTAGATCTCTGTCCTGAACTTCTACTGTTTTGTTATTGGAAAGATGAGACTTGACAGGTGATTCATGAGCATAGTCTGTGAGGATCAAAGAGATGGACCAAACCAAAACCTTAGGCCTGAACTCATCCCCACACTGAATGTTGGGATCTGAATTTTACCACTGGTCCCTCTCTTTAGCACTTCTAACACTTTATGTAATTACTTTGATTCTTTAGTTTGTTGCAGCCTCTGGTTCACCCTACTTGCTCTGTAGGCCAAAGGAGTACAGTGCCATGCTTCTGCCTCTTCCCTATCCTCTTTGGGGTGATGTGTGCCCCAGTTGTGCAAGGATGGAGCAGTCCCCAGGCTCTTCCAAGCATGGAGGTTCTGTGTATACTCCCAAGTAAAGGTCAGTGCATGGGCATAATTGTGTAGCCATTGTTGTTGTCCAACAGCACTAAAACACAAAGATGACAACAAATGCAGCAATTAAATAGCTTGTTATTATAACAACACACAAAACCCAAGAACCCCGTAGAGGCTACCTTAACATGCCTGTGGTGGGATGTACTATCCCTTTAAGGAACAGACTGGTGCTTACAGCCAAAACCTCAGCACAAGAGGAGCACCCTGCCCTGGAGCAGGGCTATATGATCAAGCAAAGGAAGCCGGGTGTCTGGCTGTCATTAAGGCCTCTCTTTTTCTCTCTTCCCCACAACCACTAGCCTGAGCTGGGCTATAGAGACTGTATTTTTTGACAATAAATTTTGTTGCTCTGAGGTTAGGGCCTTATGAACTTGGTTAAACTGCTTCTTCTGGGACCTGACATCTAAGGGAAATGGAGAGAACCTGGCTGCCTCCTAAAACAACAGTGAACTAGGAACTCTGCTGGAATTGGTTTGGAGGTCTTCTTAAAGGGACAATATTTTTGTTAGCTTGGGTTTGGCCTTCCCCATCTTTAATCCTGTACATGCCCCTGACCACACACGCTACCCAGACTGCTCTTCAAGCACACATGGCAACACATCCTATTCCACAAAAGTGCTCCTAATACAATCAATGGACACCCCATGCATACAGTACCATATCTGTACACTATGGTGGCTGACATAACACAGACAGAGTAATGCTCAATTCACTATCCCACACAGAACAGGATACCAAAGTGGCATTCATATTTACCAGAAATGCTATCATTGACTACTGGTCATGGAGTGCTCTGTTGGAATGTCTGGGAAACTCATACCACAATATGGCCAACACTACAACAGGCACTGTTCCATTCACACTTGGATCCACCACAATGACACATACCAGAAAGCAGTTTGGGTGTACCCCGTATAAAGCTTCTACTCATGTTCTGTGCATGACAGGACATTACTTTGACCTATATCCAGGTTCAGGAAATGGCTAAGAGCTAAAGGTATATTACACATGATATGCAAAGATGAGCACAGTTCCTCTCTGTCCCATTGCCTATAGCTAAGGCAGCAAGTTTGTCACGGAAGTCATGGATTTTCTGACTTTTCGTGACCTCCATGACTTTTGCAGTGGCTGGTCCACCTGGCCCAGGGGCAGCTCAGGCAGCCCGTGTGCCAGGTGCACCAGCTACTGCTGGGGCAGTCTTGGGCCACGATGCCCCCCCCCCCAGCAGAAGAGTTCGGGTGTGGCGGGGGCAGGGGGTTGGGGCACGGGATAGGGTGAGGCAGGCTCTGGGCAGCGCTTACCTGGGGGCTCCACAGAAGTGGCAACATCCCCTTCGTTCAGCTGCTAGGTGGAGGCGTGGCTAGGCAGCTCTGCGTGCTGCCTCCGCCCAGGGCACCACTCCAGCAGCTCCCATTGACTGGGAGGTGGCCAATGGGAGCTGCAGGGGTGGTGCCTGCAGGCAGAGGCAGCGCACAGAACTCCCTGGCCATGCCTCCGCCAAGCAGCTGAGTGGGGGGATGTCACTGCTTCCGGGAAGCCCCCCAGGTAAGTGCCGCCCAGAGCCCACCTGACCCCATCCCGTGCCCCAATCCCCTGTCTCCTCCCACTCCCAAACTCTCCTGCTGGGCAGGGAGGGGAGGAGGAAGTGCGGAACCAGCTGGGAGTCTGCCAGCTCCACCAATCCCCCCACAGCACCAGCAGGGGTCCCAGGCCGCGCGTCGTCACCTGCTCCCCCCCCAACACCAGCAGGGGTCCTGGGCCATGTACCGCCGCCCACCTGCACCCCCAGCATCCAGGCTGTCCTCCCCCAGCACTGCGGGGCCCCTGGGCAGCCTGCCCCCCTCCAAGTTTTAGTCACTGGTATTTTTGGTAAAAATCATAGGTCACAGGCCATTAATTTTTGTTTACTGCCCGTGACCTTTACGAAAAATACCCGTGAGTAAAATATAGCCTTACCTATATCTATTGACAACAAATTAGAAAAAGCCCAGAAAGCGCTTGTCCTTTGGGAAGCAGATGCAGTTACCTCTTGCTAGGGAAGCGCAGTGTTAACTATAATTCAGTAGTGGATTTACTATACTCATGTAAGTATGGACACTCCAAAGAGCAATATATTTTTCTAAGCTCACAATAGCCATGCTTATGATATCTTTTCAGAATGATGTACTGTTTGTGTAATGTAGGATACTGATCCGATAGCTACGTGAGCAACATTCATGCGCAGCCATCATCAGTTTTAGTGCTTCACATGTCACACTACAAAACCATCCCAAGAACAAGTTTCTGGTGATAACTCCTAAACAACTTCTTCATTAGCACAAGAATTTTATCCATGTCATCTACCTTAAACTCAAGTAGAATTTGTCTGAAGAAAGCCATATTGCATGCAAAACCAAAACAAGCTGGCATATACCTTTGTTAGATTAAATTGAAGATTGTATAGTGTAGACACCAAAATTAAAAAAAAAAATCATTTAGGGTTACAAAAAGTCTGCTCAGTGTCTGATTTCATTGCATAATGTGACACATAGTATCCTTGCTTCCCTGGAGTTATATATTGGCATAGATGTCATCTTCTGGTAAGGTAGCAAAGGGCAAAAATCGGCCATACATCATCATAGGGCTTCACAGTGATGAAAGTTAAAACAGTTTGCTTAATTCATATACCATATTTCATCAAATGTGTTTTTTTGGGTGTTTAGATTATATGATATTTACAATGTTAAGGAACCAGAGGTTGGGCAATAGTTCAGATGTCTAGTCTGAGAGTCCCAGCCAGTCACGTCTATCCATTTAATTGCCACATATAACAGATCACATCCACATGATGTTTTGCTATTGTATTCTGCAATCAGTCATTATGTCAGCACACTGCAGCCATCATTTCCCCTGGAAACCTCACCCAGTGGGTGTTACTCAGTTCACAATGCACTGTAATCGTCCCCACACTGCCTATTTCATTGCTGCCCACATGTACCAGCTTGTATAGCCTCTCCATCAACCTGATTATTGTAGCTTGTCAACAGAATGGGTCTTCTCCAACATGTTCTGCTGAACACTGTGCTAGGAGTTATGTATCCATGTCATTCAACTCCTTTTTCAATCTTCTTCTTCTCTCATGGCATGGAGTGAGTTTGCACATGTTCTCTTCAACAAGAGGGGACAACCACGCACTGAATTAGGCTAACTTGTCACACTGCAAGTAGATATATTTCCCTGGAGGCTGCATCATGTGCTCCAGAATCTAAACAAAATTATTTTTTAAGGCCAAGATTTTCACAAGTGACTAGTGAATTGGGTGCCTGATTTGAAACACCTTAAAGGGGTCTAATTTTCAGAACGTGTTCTGTATCCCTGGAGGCGACAGTTGTATTTCCCTGAACTGTTATTGACTCCAGGCAGAGAATAGTATGTGTGCAAAGCAAGTTCTTCATAGCTTAACTGTGAAACTAAAAGTACATTCCTTATTGATTTAAACCAGAATAATAAAATATGAGGGCGTGTATGTATTTCTGGGACTATTTCCACTGACCTGGGGAGGAATTTTTTAAAAATGGAATCCTTTAAAACTCAGAAGTTATGAAAAGCAAAGCAGGCTGTTTCGGTAGTTTGTTCCAGAGGTTCTACATCAGGGGTGGGCAAACTATGGTCCACGGGCTGGATCCGGCCCACAAGCCATTTTAAGCCAGCCCACGAGCTCCTGCTGGGGCGCTGTGTCAGGGGCCGCACCACGCGGCTCAGCCCCGCTCCGGCTCTCCAGCCGGGGCACCAGGTCAGGGTCTGCACCACGCCTAGGAGCTAGAGAAGGGACGTGCCACTGCTTCTGGAAGCCACTTGAGGTAGGCATTGCTTCGACCCTGCACCCCTGAGCCTCTCCCTGTGCCCTAACCCCCTGCCCCAGCCCTGATCCCCTTCTCGCTCTCCAAACCCCTCGATCCCAGCACGGAGCACCGTCCTGAACCCCAAACCTCTCAGCCCCACCCCAGAGCCCGCACCCCCAGTCAGAACCTGCACCACTTCCTGCACCTTTGCTCCAGCCCTGATCCCCCTCCGAACCCATCGGTCCCAGCCCAGAGCACCCTCCTACACCCCAAACTCCTCATTCCTAGCCCCACCCCAGAGCCCGCACCCCCCAACCAGAGCCCTTACCCCCTCCCACACCCCAACCCCAATTTTGTGAGCATTCATGGCCCGCCGTACAATTTCTATTCCCCGATGCGGCCCTCAGGCCAAAAAGTTTGCCCACCCCGATCTACATCTTATATAAATGTTATGACACCCAACAGTATTAAACTGTATCTACATCCTGAGTAACATTTTAAGATTTACTGTTCAAAATGTACATGTTTTGGAGCTATTA
>NC_048303.1:87595642-87663142 GCF_013100865.1 Trachemys scripta elegans | reverse complement strand
ATGGGTAGGGCTCCACACCCTAGGATTAGGGTTCATCTAAGTAGGGCACGGGGAGCTAGGGTTAGGGTTGCTATGAGTAGGGAACTTTGAACTAGGGTTAGGATTCCCATGGGTAGGGCTTCCCGCCCTAGGGTCAGAGTTACTATGGGTAAGGTGCTTGGTGCTAGGGATAGGGTTCCTACGTTTAGCGCAGTTGGAGCTAGGGTTAGGGTTCCTATGGGCACTTGAAGCTAGAGTTAGGATTCCTGTGGGTAGGGTACTTGGAGCTAGGATTAGGGTTCCTATCGGTAGGACTCTTGGAACTAGGGTTAGAGTGCCTATGGGTACAGTTCTTTGAGACAAGGTTAGGGTTCCTATGGAAAGGTCACTTTGAGCTAGGGTCAGGGTTCCTATGGGGAGGGCTCACTGCACTAAGGTAAGGATTCCTATGGCAAAGGCACTTGAAACTAGGGTTAGGATTCGTATGGCTAGAGCACTTGCAGCTAGGGTTAGGGTTCCTATGGTAGGGGTCCCCAACATAGGGTTAGAGTTCCTAGGGGTAGAGCTCCCTGCCCTAGGTTTCGGGTTTCTATGGGTAGGGATCCCTAAGATTCCCATGGGAAGGGAGCAATGAGCTAGGGTTAGGGTTCCTATGGGAAGGGTTCATTGAACTAGGGTTAGGGTTCATATGGGTAGGGTTCCCTGCCTTAGCAGTGGGGTTGATCTGAGTAGGTCTTCTTGCCCTACTGTTAGCTTTCCTATGGGTAGCAGACTTAGCATTAGGTTTATGGTTCGTATGGGTAGGCTCCCCACCCTATGATTAGGGATCTTATGGGTAGCATATTTGGAACTAGGGTTAGGGTTTCTATTGGTAGCTAGCATTTGGATTCCTCTGGGTAATGCACTTGGACCTAGGGTTAGGATATCTATCGGGGTACTTGGAGAGAAGATTATGGTTTAGAAGTGTAGGGCAGTTGGAACTGATTTAGGGTTTGTATGGGTAGGGCTCCCCACCTTAGAGTTACGATGGTTTGGGCACTTGGTGCATTCCTCCCTCCCCCCAGGCCATAGGAACCTTAAACCGAGGGCAGAACGCGTTCCTATTGGAAGCCTAATTGCAGCTCCCAGATCTACAGTCAGTGGCATTTGCTACGGGGACAGAGTCAGGCTGGTCTCCGCGTGGCTGCGGTTAATGGCAGGTGCCAGGCCCTTGGCAGGATGGCGCTAGCACAGGCACTCGCCCGAGTAATCTCACAAGGTGAGTTCCGGGGGGGGAGATGGATCTACCGAGCCTTCCTTTCTCCGCCTCCAGAGCGCTTGGGCGCCTGCGCGCTTCCTTCTCCCTCTCTCACGCCCAATCAGCGCGCGCTCCCCCCTTCCCGGATCGTCGACGCGAAGTGATTGAGGGCGTTACTGCTGCTGCGCACCGTCACTTCCGGAGTGTTCGGCCGTCAGGCCAATCCGCGCGCCCGTCTCTTCCCCCCGCCCCCCGCGCTGGGCGGAGCTGCCGACGCGCTGTGTCTAGCGTCCCGAGGCCGTGGCGCCGGAGGGAGCCATGGAGGCGGCCGTAGGGGCGGCCGGCGCGCGAGGAGGTTGGCGATTGGAGCCGGCGCCGCCGCTGCAGCAGACCCCGCTATCCCGGCGCTCGGAGCAGTAATCGCCGCCGTGTCCCGGAGACCCTGGCCCGGATCGAGCCCCCTGCCCCGACCCCTGCCCACCGCCTCCAGCTTCCAGGACCCTACTGAGCCCCGCCGGCCTGGCCCGAACCCTTCCTCCCTAGTGCCCCCTTGAGCTGCCTGGGGCGGCAGCTGGAGGCGCTCCGGAGTCCCGGCGGCTGGCGCCGTTAGTATGCCCGCCTTCCCCGCTGCCCCCCGGGTGCGTTCCCCCTGCGGCTCGCGAATCGGGACGCGGCAGGGAGTTTGAGCGGCGTCGTCCGGGCTGGTGCCGGTCCGGCCCGGCCCAGTGCGTACTGCGCCCCCTCGTCCCCCCGCGGAAAGAGGGGCGTCTCCGGCCATGTATTTCCTGAGCGGCTGGCCCAAGAGGCTGCGGTGCCCTCTGGAGACCCTGGAGCAGCCGCTGCACATCCAGACGGACCCCCAGAGGGCTTTCTTCGCAGTGCTGTCCCCGTCCCAGCTCAGCATCTGGTATAGCAGAGTAAGTATCGCCCTGCCCCCGCTCCCTGTGCAGCCTCACCTGTAGGGAGCATGTATTCCTCCTCTTCCTGCCCACACAGCGCTGTGGCGCTGCAGGACTAGCTCCTATGCATGTATTCTGTGTTTGCAAAGCAGTCTTGTAAGTCAGACCAGTTGCACAATGATTCGCTAGTTATTTGTGACGAGTCGCTGCCATGTAACTTTTTGAAACTAGGCCCCTTGGGTTAACAGCTGCAGTTACTGAAACGCGAAAAATCCCCCATTAAGCTTCTTGTTTTTCACTTGTCTTGGGCAAGAAATATTGGTAAGTCTTTACTTTCTTTACTCAACAGTATAATGCTGCAGTGTTGAGTTGTGGGTATCGCGTATGGATGTGCCCAGTCAGTTGTGTGTACTGAAACTTTCAACAGTGCCTGGTTGCACTTTGTAATGGTTGTTAATTCCTCCACAAAAGTAGACGGTTAGGCCAAACCTACTTCAAGTCTCTTTTGAGCTTCTTTGAACCCAGAATTGGAAATCTGAGAGAGTCATGAAATGCATATCAAATGAAAATTAATTAGGTCCCTTCCTGCAGTGGACAGAATGCTGTTGTCAGCTTGCAGCCCCTTCCATGGGGGGGTCGGGGGAGGGATTTTATGCAGACTTCAAAATGTTTGCTACATAACACCTTATATTGAAACTGAAAACTAAAATCCCGCAGTTCTGTTGTTTACTTTCTGTACCTCACTCAGGTTGGGCAATGAAAACTGTATAATCGGTGTTGCATACGATTTTTCTAGGTTGAATTCACAGGGAAGTTAGAGTGAAATAACTAGGTTATGAATTTAAATTGTAACAGCTATTCTGCACTAGTTCCCCTTGTGGACACTTATTCTGCATGGAGGGTTCCTCTTTTCAGTTTAGGTTAATCCACTTCCAAAGTAGAGTAATCTAAACTGAAAAAGGCACTTTTAGAGCAGAATAGGAGTGTCCACATAAGGAAGCTAGCATGGAATAGTTGTTCCAGGCTCTTCTCCATACAGACAAGCCCTTACTGTTAACTTCGCCATCTGGTTGTCATTTCTCTGACACACAACTGCAGTGTTGGGTTTGGAAAGACTGCAGGGAAATGCTATTCTTTAAAAGCTGAATTTAAGAATTCAACTAAATATTGCCATTTAAATTTACAGCCTAAACTCTCTTTAGTGTGTCTTTAAATAATTCTATGTAGTCTTCATAAGTCAGTACTATAAATCCAAATTATAACAAACTTTTCAAAATGAGAAGAGGAAGCAATTATACTAGACTGGCATTCCAAGGAGCCTTAGTTTTAAACAGTAGTAAATTCCTTCATGTCTTCATCAAATGATACCAGTGAAATTTCATCAGGTCATGCTGGTACTGGGTGGTCTGCATTGTCTGTTCATTAGCCTCTGGGTGGAGTACAGGTGTTGGTTTTTACCTACATAGCTTTACTTGAGGCTGCCTCTCTTCTACTGGGATACTGAGTCTAAAGTGTCACTTTCCTAGTCTAATGGGAAAAGGCTGCTTGTAGGGTGCTTTATTTGAAATATCCCTATCTTCAGAATGTTGTTTTCTCTCTGGCCCATCAAAGCCCAGTTTTGTTAACATTATGGATGTGATATAACTAATCGCTTTACCCCATGCACATTTGGGAAGGAGCTGGGCTGCAGGTAGTGAAGCTATTGTAGGTAGTTTTGTTGGTAGGTATTACTATGAGCAGTCACAAATACACCTCTACCCCGATATAACGATGTCCCTGGGAGCCAAAAAATCTTACCGCGTTATAGGTGAAACCGCGTTATATTGAACTTGATTTGATCCGTCAGAGTGCGCAGCCCTGCCCCCCCGTAGCGCTGCTTTACTGCGTTATATCCGAATTCATCTTGTATTGAGTCATGTTATGTCAGTGTAGAGGTGTATATATTTTTAATTGTATCAGAGGGGTAGCCGGGTTAGTCTGAATCTGTAAAAAAGCAACAGAGGGTCCTGTGGCACCTTTGAGACTAACAGAAGTACTGGGAGCATAAGCTTTCGTGGGTAAGAACCTCACTTCTTCAGATGCATCTGAAGCTTTACCCACAAAAGCTTATGCTCCCAATACTTCTGTTAGTCTCAAAGGTGCCACAGGACCCTCTGATATTTTTAATTGGTAATTCTAAATTTGTTTTGAAATATTAACTGTAGTTATAATTGCATTAAAGAGAACTTGTGGATTTCACAAGATAATGAAAGCTGAGCAACTGAGGGAAAGATACTTTGACTGTTTAAAACTTACTTTTGTTAACACCTGTTTAATGCCAAATAAAACATTTTGGAGAAAAAGAGTGACTTTGTTAGAGTTGTTCAATTGCTGCCTCTTAAGTTAAAGGGTAAAAGAACTCCCCTGAGATATTAACAAGACTTTTAACAAAACCATGGTTAGACAAGGCTTCTTACTAAAGTAAAAAAAAAAAAAAAAAACATTTTTGGAAAGAACCTCTCAGGTATCCTGTTTCCTGCATAAAAAGAAAGTATATCCCCATTCTCTTTTTGTAGGTGGCATTTAAATCAAAATTACGTATTGGGTTCTTGTGGAGGAAATGAGACCTTGGTTTCTATAAAATGTTTTTCCTTGTCAATAGTAGCTTGTTCAAAACAGTGTCAAGTATCAGTAATATCTAACTTTCTGGAGCAGAATATCCTGCAATTACTTGTGGTAATCAGATAGGTGACGAATCTGGCTAAGCTCTGTGCTGCATTATGTTTATTTCCAGCACATTAACATTTTAAATTCCTAGTTCAGCTTTGTAAACATATTCAGTCATGTCACTTTCAAGCAAAGTGATACTGTTTGCTAGTGTGTGCTTATAAAATTGATATTCAGGAAGACATACTTGCTGACAGATATTTTGAAATAAATTACCAAAATAATTGAAACTGGCATGATCATATAGTGTTGTTTTGACAAATTTTGCAGAATTTTAAAATGTTGTGTGCAGAATTTTAAATTTTTTGGAGCAGAATCCCCCCAGGAATATTTTACTGCAGGGGTTCTCAAACTTCATTGCATCGTGACCCCCTTCTGAAAACAAAACTTACTACATCACCCCAGGACAGGGGACCGAAGCCTGAGCCAGCCCAAGACCCTCTGCCCCTGATGGGGGTCCAAAGCTGAAGCCCAAGACCTGCTGCCCCAGGAGTGGAGATAAAAGCAGAATCCCAAAAGCAGTGGGGCTTTGGCTTCAGCCCTGGGCCCCGGCAAGTCTAACACCAGCCCTGGCGACCCCATTAATATGGGGTCACAACCTACTTTGGGGTCACAACCCACAGTTTGAGATCCGCTGGTTTACTGAAGTGCTACAGTGGTGCTGCTGCGCCACTACAGCGTTTTAAGTGTAGATCTGCCCTAAATATAGAAGATAAGGAAACAAATGACAATAGATAATGAACTATCTTCTCCTCTTGTAAGTAATTTTTGTGCTGGAGTTCAGGCTGTGGGAGGGGAA
The DNA here is from genome assembly GCF_013100865.1 of Trachemys scripta elegans. Lineage (NCBI taxonomy): Eukaryota > Metazoa > Chordata > Testudines > Emydidae > Trachemys > Trachemys scripta. Next base: position 87,657,522 of record NC_048303.1, on the reverse strand, counting down.
AGTTTGTGCTATTGCTTTCTGTGCTATAGCTGTTTTGTGGACAAACATAAGTTTGTTTTACAGTCCTGTTATTCCTATAAAGTTTACAAACAATAAATTATAAATATGAAACATGTTAATTCCACTTTTTATTTTACTAATTGCTGACTGAATGAATCCTTCAGAACTGTGAACAAAATGAGTTGATGAATTATCATATACTATCAATTTCTCTTTGTGTGACTATGTTAGGACTATATGGGATTGTCTACAACCTCTCTGTAGCATCTTGTTTGCCTTGCAATAAGTTGCAGACAGTGTTTGCTTTAATTAAAAGCTTTTTGTACTTCTAAAGCCTGGCTTGATATTCTTGGAGACCGAAGTTCTGTATATCACAGGTATCAGCAATGCATGCTAGCCTGCCCCCCCCCCCCCCTCCCCCCCCCCCCCCCAGCACTGTGTACCCTCATTCTGGAGGAAGTAGTTTATCCTCCATGACATTATGCCTTTGCTAAGAAGTAATAATTATGAACTTGTTTGCTGACACTTGTCAGCAGCTGGACTGTCTGAGACCATATCATTTTTGTAGGGTCCCAAATAGTCTTCAGAAGGTAGCAGCTAGCATTCCTGTAGATCTGGCCTGAAATTGAACCAGTGGTCTAGCAGTGGTTATAATCTTTATTCTCCACTTGAGCCATAACCTTGGTCCCTCCACTGGCTGTTTCTGTTGGCCTTCAGTTTTATGTACTTGGCTGATAATTTGTTTCAAATAGAGTGTAACAGCTATGCTACTGCTGCAGAACTGTTTATCTGGCTGTATAATTGAGGAAATATCCACTGATAAGTTTCCACTAGACTAATGTGGAGAAATTGTCACTGATGTCCAGAAGTCCTCAAACTAGGCTTTTCATTCTGATGTGCAAGTGGCAGAGACCTGAGCTTTGCACCTCCTGGAATATCTCTCTCAGAATTCTCTGCTCTGGAAGCTGGTTTAACATCGTACATCAGGAGCCTGACTGTCCCATCAAATTACCCATGCTCCACTCACTCTAAAGCCAATATGAGTTGTATGTGCACAAGCGATGGTAGCGATTGATCTATCGGGGATCAATTTATCACATGTAGTGTAGACGTGATAAATCGATCCCCGAACGCTCTCCTGTCGATTGCTGAACTCCAGCTCGACGAGAGGCGGAAGCAAAGTCGATGGGGGAGTCACGGCCATCGATCCTGCGCCGCGAGGACACGAGTAAGTAATTCTAAGTTGATCTAAGATACGTCGACTTCAGTTACGCTATTCTTGTAGCTAAAGTTGCATATCTTAGATCAATATTTCTCTCCTCCACCCGCCCCCCTCCCCAGTGTAGACCAGGCCTTATACAGAGCCTCTTTTACTAATATCAGATTTAAGCACCACTGATTAACCTTAGCTGCTGACAGTCTGCTGGAGGCATTGAGTAGCACCCTATTAATTAGCAGCATTTTTTTTGGACAACAGATTGGCTAGCTACAGGAGCTTTCAGTTGGGGGAGAAACTTGTATAAAGCCCAGAATGTGCTAGGTACTTCTAAAATGAACCCTAAATCATGCTAAATTACTGAATTTGAACCTCTCCATTGTAGTTTAAACTGAATGAATATGGTGCCCTTCAATTTTTGTTAAACATATGGAGTGTCGTTAATGGCCATATTCCACCCCAGTGGTGGATGAATCATCTTCTATATGTAAAGCCTTATGACATCCTTGAGGATGATTTGGGTGGTGTATGTGATGCACTGAGAATACTTCTGTGTTTTTATGACTGTTTATGTGTGATGTGGTTTCCCTGTTCAGTTATGTATTGCTGCCTGGCTGAGCGCTTAGAGTTAAATCGAAAGAGGAGGTAAAGAGGTTACTAAAGAACCAGCAGGAATGGTAAAACAGCGACACAGATAAGAGCCTCTCAAGTACACTGTTTTAAAGGAATAAAGATAATAGCTGGAGCAACAGTTTGGGGTGTGGTGGAGGGGAGAATTTACCTAGCTGGCTCCATCTTGCTAGAATGTCTTACTCTTCCCAAAGCTAAGCCTAGGGTCAAAGGAGATGTAAAACCTCAAAACCATGGAAAAGGGGGTTGGATGAGCTGGGAGAGACTGGCCAGGATTTGTCAAGGAAAAGGCTGCCAGTCTGCGGCACAGGCTGCTGCCGTATGGCTGTTTCTTCCTGCCAGGGATGGAGGTAGCTGGGATGAGGGGAACTTACCAGTGTGTAAATAAGACCCATGTGAGTTAGAGGACTGGGTAAAACAAACGGCCTACTATGTGCTTTGTACCATTGAGTAATAAATAAATGAAGCTTTGTTCTGAAGAAGCTGGTTTTGTATCCCTTGCAAACCTATGCTGTCACAGGCTCCCAAAGGGGAAAAAAAAGTCTTGCAGGTGCCAAACACTGTTTGACTTGGTGTAGTAGTCGTGCTTGATACTCAGGGCTGTAACCTAGGTCTTGATCTAAGAGGGAAAATTTCTAAATTCCACTCCAGAAGAGGTCTCGTATCTATGGGTGAGCACTTGGTGAGACCTCTACAAAGGGACAGTGGTCAGCTAGCCCTGTAATTATCATGATATATTTGTAAATATTCCCAGCATGTCTGGTAATTTTACCTCAGTGACTATTGCTACTAATCTGTACCTGCCTTAATATCACCAATTGCTTTTTGTATCTTAGCATCACATGCCCCTTGTTTTGTTCCTCAGGGCATGTCTGCACTGCAAACTTAAGTTGACATACAACCACTGCTGTAATTACTGCAGTTTTTCATGTCCACACTACCCTCCTTCTGCCAGTGGAGAGCATCCTCACTAGGGGTGCTTGCACCAGCTTAAGAGGGGCAGTGTGGGGGCCAGAGAGCATGGGAGCTCCGCACTCCGAGCCAGGCCTTCGCCGCCTCCCTGCTCCAACGTGGGCCGCCACCTGGGCTGCTGCCTCCCCAATCTGAGTAGTGCAGTGTCTCCGAAGTACAGGCCTCAGAAGTACCTTTTCTGCTCTTGCTTCCTCTATGCCTTCGCTGATGCCTTTTGCCTGCTGCTTTCTTATTCCTTTTTCTCTTCACATTCCTCCCTTCCTCCAAATCTGCCGCCTTCTCACTCTGCGAAAATCTCAGCATGAACAGCTGCAAACAGCCCATGTAATCGTTAAAAATAATCAAGATATGTACAGAAACACTAAGCTCAGCCAGGATCTTGCATTTATAACTCTTGTTTCTTATCTTCCCAACTCCTCATTCTGTTTTCTTCGGTCTTGACTCTACTGTCACTACTTAGATTGTATACTTTTCAGTGCAGAAGCTGCATGTTTTGAGTCTCGTGACTAGCGTGCTTTTTAGTAGTATTTATTCACTAAGTATTTATCTTTCATATATACTTAATATTGCTTGTCTTAGAAATCTAAAGAGAAAACGAGGTAAGTTATTCTCTTGTATTCAGGAATAGAGATCACCTAATTCTGAATGAAACTTCAAGTGCTCTATGTCTAAAATACTGAATAGTGGGTGAATGTAGTAACTGTAGCATCCTGACAAATCTCTGTGGCCTTTGACACTCACCATTGGCATTCCAGTGATATTACATGGTTCCATGTTGTCAGCTGTTAATACTTCTGCATGTTCTAGCAAATGTACTAGTACAATCTTTTGCATATAGATAACAGCTGACAAGTATGCTAATTTGACAGCCCTAGTTGAGTGAGTGCAAAAAAATTTTTTTTCCCCCAAAGTAAATCAGTAATACTCAGTGAGCTGACTTTTCACACTGTGAATCATGTCTGATGGGAATGGAGCTAGAGAATGCAGGCCTTCAGAGATGGAGTCAAGTGTGAGAATCTCAATCTTTCAACTGCGCCCCAAGCCCCCAAATTAAACCCCAACAAATACAAAACAACAACAACAAAACGCAACCAAAACTGAGCACAAATACTTTAGAGGCATTCAATTCTAAAGGTGTAAGTTACAGGGCATCCTGAGTTGTTACAGTATAGTTATCTCTTGTCAAACAGTCCTTGTGATTCAAAGCTGAGATTGGCTGATTCCAATTGTAGTCTAGCCAAAATTTTGAGAATCTTAGATAAGTTATTTTAGATACGAATAAAGACTTGGAAAATAATTTGATGCTACTTTTATATAATGCTCTGATTTTCACATAGCTTCACTGACTAGGGCATTCTGCCTATATTCTTTGATAATTTGCTATTTTGTACAACTAATGCTGTTTCAACATAGAATGTAGCTTTTTAATATATTTTTAAAACTTAAACAAGGAATAGAGTGCTGCTCTTCATGTATTGGTCCTCAAGTACAGGGAGAATGTTCTTTTGTACACAACTTATTCTAGTAGCGCTCTTAGTGCCTTGCAGGAACTTTGAAAGGACTGACAGGCAGTGGGATACCCTATCTTTGCTCTATAGCAAAGTTTAAATAAGTTTATCCTAGACAACAAAAATTGTTAAACTTTCCTAGTGGTCTGAAAATGCAGTAATACAGCAGCAATTGAAAAGTAATAATATTTTGTGTGACCACAGTGTTCCCAAATTTCTCAACCGAATTCATTGAAATTACACATTTTCTCAGAACAGCACTAACATTTTGATTGCAAATGCATACTGAGTGGACATTTAAACCCGAGTCAGAATGCTGTTGGAATATATTTCTTTTGGGCAGCCTGGCAATATTCCATATCTAGTCTGCTGAGATCTTTAGGATTGAATGTTTGATCAGTTTAAATATCTTGAACACTTAAAAAAAAATAGTGCTATTTTTCTGGATTAGAATTAACTTTCACAAACGTCTCATAAGACTTAATATTTATTGATTAAATACAGTAAATAGGAGAGAAGCAAGTGTGAACTGCCAGGTAGAATGAAGTGCTCATCAATTTAACTATCGTTGTGGGATATAAGTGCTGAGCCATGGATGTATAAAGAGCTTCATAACTGTCACCCTCAAGAAATCCTGTTGCCTGAAGAACTGAGGTCACTTGGATTAGAGATGTTTTTGTATGCCTCTAGATGACATAGTAATAAAATGACAACCAAGAACAACTTTACACCTGATTCTATAAATGTTATTTTAACTTGTGGATTAGTTTTGCATTGTTGTTCATGAGTAATGAAGCTTTTCTTTGTACACAGTTCTAATATTTCAAGGTGGGTTATTCCATGTACGTATATGGCATGGGGCCCTAAGCAATTGCCCTGCTTGCTACACCATAACGCCAGCCTTGGCTTTTAATTTACTGGATGTGCAGAAAAAGAGTTGTTGTGGCACAAGTGGGCCGTGGAGTTTTTATAGTATTACTGGAGGGCCTCAGAAAGAAAAAGGTTGAGAACCCCTGCCATAGATCTTATTTGCTTTATCTATTGTTTTGTTTGTGAGATCACTAGAGTCTTTTCAAGATCTTCCCACTCTGTCTTCTGTGTTCCCCATCTGTCATTTTGTGAAGTCGTGCTAGCCCATGTAGCCACCTCTTCATAGAATATGTAAGGTTTCTATCTTGCCTTGACTATGAATTCCTTTAGGAGACACAGTGTGTTGTCACATAAAACCCCAGGTCTTCTCTGGGGTAGGTTTTGGGAATTCCTAAGGTGGCATTTTGATCTGGTTTGATAATGTAGCTTTGTGTCTTTAACTATGCATTAATAGTCATCTGTGTGAGGGGTATGCAATTTGCTTGTCAATCTTACAGAAAGTTTTGAATTTTTGCTCATGATTTGTGGATGTTCAACTTTTATTCCATAATCTAATCGTGGTCTGGAGTGTTATGCACTAGTTTAGATTACTTTTTATAAAGCGTTCTGTAATCAACCGCAGATTGTCAATGGTAGAATCACAGCTTGCATGGAAAGTGTGAGCTGTATTACAAAATTAAGAGCAAGGTGAACCAACACATCTGATTCTGAGAGAACTGCAACCCATATGTCTCACTGCAGTTGCACATGACCAGATTTGTTTATATGGGCCTTCATCACTATGCCCACAAAAGTGTGAAGGGAAAAAATATCTTGCAGTAGTTTTCCTATAGTATTGTCACTCCAAGTTATGCCACATGCATAAGGTAGGCTTTGTGAAGTTGATGCAACTTTCTTTAGAATTTCCTGCATTTTAGAAAAAGAAAACATTATCAAGCCAAGTTCTGAAGACATACTAGTCTGGAGCTTTAGTTTTGTCTCTTCCCAAGCAGAAATAAACGGTTTAAAGGTTTATGTGTAAAATTTGTGCTGCTTGGTGTTGAAGGGGCAAGTTCTGAGAGTTGCAGTAGGATTTTTAGGCTCTTTTTGTATAGGCTCTAAGACATAGTTTTAAATAAGCACAAGTACAAATTGTAATAAAAGGGATGGAGCATCTGACAAAAAGGACTTATCGGGTTACTCTTACAGTAAGCAAGCTAACTTTTCTGTTACTATGCATTTGTTATAGGCAAAACGCTTTTTAGCAACAGTATGTTCCACAGTTTGTAGATAAGCCCCAATTCTGCATTGATAACCATGTACTTCTGTTGACATCAGTGGGGCTTTGCAAGGATGCTCACACAGTTCCTAAAAGTTGTATTGGGGTCTTAGATTGTAACAGATTGCTTTGGAGATCAAATGGACTGTTTTGTTTCTGTTGCGAGAGCAGAATAGTTAAGCCAGCTGTCTGTCTTCTGTGGTATGTTCAGAGATGTTGTTTTTCTGAGCAACCTGTAAAACTAATTAGTGTAAATGTTTATGTATCAGGGTTTGTATTACATCCGAGAGTATCGATTCAAGTTTCTGTTGTGCTAGCCTTGCCAGCTACTTCACCTTGCTTGGTTCAGATATCAATAGAAAACAATGTAGCTTGCCCTATAATGTACTTAGTTTCATCTTTGCTAGTCTATCTACTAGTGTGAACCCTTCCTATAACACTGGTCTACAATTTTTGAGAAGTCGTCTGCTTCAGAGATAAAATGTGCTATTTATTATGTATTTTGATGTGCTGAATTCAAATATGACAGTTAAAACAACTGATTGGCTACTGTTTCTAAGATATTTAAGTTTTTACATTTTATGTCTGTATATTGTGTAGATAGTAGAGTTTTAATCATAAATTGTAAACCTAGGTCTTTTTATGTGTTTATGGTTGCTTTACATGATAATATTTCACCTGTCCTGTTTATGTAACACTAGCAAAGGGTTATATAAATAAAATTTATTATGAAACAAAAGGCAAAAAACTATTATGTACATAGTTTAGTCCTATTCAGTGTCTACTCAGCGCTTCTTGGCTTGTCTCTTGTATTCATTAAATGGAGCATCTCTTGTCACTATCCAGCAGTAGTCTGCAAGCATTGATGGGCTCCATTTGCCCTGATAGCGTTTCTCCATTGTTGCAATGTCCTGGTGAAATCGCTCGCCGTGCTTGTCGCTCACTGCTCCGCAGTTCGGTGGAAAAAAATCTAGATGAGAGTGCAAAATATGTATCTTTAGTGACATGTTGCAACCAGGGCTTTTGTATGCCTTGAGGAGGTTTTCCACCAACAGCCTGTAGTTGTCTGCCTTGTTGTTTCTGAGAGAATTTATTGCCACTAACTGGAAGGCTTTTCATGCCATCTTTTCCTTGCCACGCAGTGCATGGTCAAATGCATCATCTCGAAGTTCACGAATCTGAGGACCAACAAAAGACACCTTCCTTTATCTTAGCTTCACTAACCCTTGGAAATTTTCCACGGAGGTGCTTGAAAGCTGCTTGTGTTTTGTCAATGGCCTTGACAAGTTCTTCGTCAGACCCAGCTTGATGTGTAAGGGTGGTAGCAAAATCTTCCTTGATTCAACAAGTGATGGATGCTGAACACTTTTCCTCCCAGACTCCAATGACTGTCGGAGTGGCGAATCTCTCTTGATGTAGTGGGAATCTCTTGCACGACTATCCCATTCGTAGAGAAAACAGCAGTACTTTGTGTATTCAGTTTGCAGACCAAGCAAGAGAGCAACAACCTTCAAATTGCCACAAAGCTGCCACTGATGTTGGTCATAGTTTATGCACTCAAAAGTTGTTTCATGTTGTCATAGGTTTCCTTCATATGAACTGCATGACCAACTGGAATTGATGGCAAAACATTGCCATTATGCAGTAAAACAGCTTTAAGACTCGTCTTCGATGAATCAATGAACAGTCTCCACTCATCTGGATCGTGAACGATGTTGAGGGCTGCCATCACACCATCGATGTTGTTGCAGGCTACAAGATCACCTTCCATGAAGAAGAATGGGACAAGATCCTTTTGACGGTCACGGAACATGGAAACCCTAACATCACCTGCCAGGAGATTCCACTGCTGTAGTCTGGAGCCCAACAACTCTGTCTTACTCTTGGGTAGTTCCAAATCCCTGACAAGGTCATTCAGTTCACCTTGTGTTATGAGGTCTGGTTCAGAGGAGGAGGATGGGAGAAAATGTGGGTCCTGTGACATTGATGGTTCAGGACCAGAAGTTTCATCCTCTTCCTCTTCCTCATCTGACTCAAGTGAGAATGACTCTGGTGCATCAGGAACCGGCAGTCCTTCTCCGTGGGGTACTGGGCTTATAGCTGATGGAATGTTTGGGTAATGCACAGTCCAGTTTTTCTTCTTTGACACACCTTTCCCAACTGGAGGCACCATGCAGAAGTAACAATTGCTGGTATGATCTGTTGGCTCTCTCCAAATCATTGGCACTGCAAAAGGCATAAGATTTCCTTTTCCTGTTCAACCACTGGCAAAGATTTGTTGCACAAGTGTTGCAGCATATGTGTGGGGCCCACCTCTTGTCCAGATCTCCAATTTTGCAGCCAAAATAAAGGTGATAGGCTCTCTTAACCATAGTGGTTAAACTGCGCTTTTGTGATGCAAAAGTCACTTCACCACAAGTTCACTTCACCACTTCACCACTAAACAGAAGTTATCTGCACTGTTCATACAAGTATGAGGCATCTCTGCTCACTTTGGCTAAACAGAAATGTGTCCCTTTGCAAAATCAAACACTGACAAATAAGAGAGCACGACACTGTATGATTTCTAGAGCTGATATAGGACAATTTGTTCAGCAGAGTGATGTAAGCTTCGTTATGATTGCATCATCCATGACTTCTAGGAATAACATGATGCAATTCATATCATGTATGACACAATACCAGCTTCAGATTGCATCATTCATTGTTTTGCCTAAAAAGCAAGTACTGTTCAAACCCAGTCATAGATTTATTCAGAGATCCAGTCAAAGATGTATTTCAGTCATTTCTGGTTTAAATCGAGATCCCTTCCCTTTATAACTCACTTATCCTCCGCCATTCCCAAGTCAAGGGTTGTATATACTGACCCAATAGCATATCTTGAAAACTAGAGCCAATCAACAATTTTAAGCATCATTTTCGTTCTCAGTGACCCAGAATTAGTAAAGTTTGACTCATTTATTTCAGAAGCATTTTGGCTGTAGAGCTGTGTAACTTGCATCATCAGTGGAGGCATGCTATTGATTTCAGCACATGGAACCAGGTTGTAACAGTAGCCATTCCACTGCTAAATTCTGTGTCTAGGTAGGCTAACTTGATCACCTATTAATTTAGAACTAAATATCTATTCTATTAAGGAAAACAGTATCTTCACTTCCAGAAACACCACAAAATTTGGCCAAATAAAATGTACTCTGCTGGCTACTAAACTTTTTAGACATGCCTTTGAATTGCAGCAATGCTATGGAGTAAAATTATTTTGTAAATCCGTATAGTCAAACTTTATTAATTTGTGCATCCTGTGACTTGCATAGAATTAATTTATTTCCAGTTTTCGTAGTGTTCTAATAAAGAAATGTCCAGTATTACAAAGACTTGATAGTGTTAATAAATATAATTAGTGCAAAGTAATCACATATGAACAAATTAAAGCTAAGCTAGAATATATTAATGAGATTTTTTTTTCACTTGCTACTGAAATGCTCAAAATCAAGTAGCTGGTAATTGGTCTAGTCACTAGTGGAAATTACTGAGATTCTAATGAAGATACAGAAAACACAAAAAGCATACTGGTAAGATACAAATTATGGAAATAAAGCCATTTTAAATTCATTTGATCTTGGCTTACAACTAAAGTGACATTTCATAAGTTCGGTCAAAATGGTTGCTTTTAAGTAGACCAGTGTATGGGTAACTTGAATGCAGAAGCATTCCTTATCTCATGTGTTGAATCTTGATACCTTGTGTGTATGCATTATGATGCTGCCTTTAATTACATGAGCACATACAATTTTTTCTTTAACATATGGTTATTGCTTGTAGCTTCCTAGGTATTTTAAAAATAAAACTGAATAAACGAATTCCATCATGTGACATCATATTGATGCCTACATGGTTCTTCGTGAGAGTTTGGACTTTTAGATCTACTGCACGGACCTCTGTTGTTTGAACACGGAGAGTAACTGATGGTGGTAGGTTGTCATCCTCTATATGGACCACCAGTAGAAGGCGGTGGGATGCTTTGTCAGTGGATTTCACAGGAATCTTGGGTTGCATACCAGACATTAGAGGTGTGTGTGCTCTAGCGGGCACAGACTTTTTTTGTTCATTACCCCAAGTTTCACCACTTCTGCCCCATGCCGTCCAAACTGTCCCTGTCCTGTCTTTTACCAACCTTTGCCTCTTTGTTCCAGTCCTGTTTGCCTCACCTAATCATTCCCAGTCTACTTGCCCAGCAAGTTCTAGTCTCACCCTCTGGCTCTTAATTACAGAAGAGACAGTTGTCTTGCTCTGTTTCAGTGCTTAGCCCCAGCTTGGCCTGCATCAGCCCGGAACCACAATTGCAGGGAAAGTTCTGCTCAAACTTTGTGGAATCAAGCTGCAAAGTTTTAGCAAGTCAACTGTTATGTGCAAACTGCAATTTTTGAAATTTTTTTAAATCTTGGATTTGTGGCTGACCAAAGCATAGGGGCAAAACTTATTTTTCCTAAGCCTTGTTCTCAGAAATGTTGGCTGAATTTTTTTCCATAAAATTTAGCCTGAGGCAGACACTTGGTATAGAAAAAATTCAGCCCAAATGTTTTGGTAAAATTATAAAAACCAAAGATAGTCTTACAGTGAGCAGTGTCAGGCACTCTTAATAAGTGGTAATACAAGCCCCACCTATAATATTCATTGCTTGTGTGTTATATAATAGCACTTGATCTGGAAGCACATTTATATAGGAAGTGGCCTGGTTTTAAAAGTTGTGAAATAGGTTTAGTAAGTATATTGAACATCTGTTGCAAAGTGTGTAATCCCTTTCAAAAGCAGTATGCTATTCTTTATCAACTGTACAGTGATGGTTTCCCTGAAATTCTGTTTCTTAGCATCAGAATAACTTGATATTATTTTGTGGAACAGTGACACAGCAGAAAAACAACAACCAAAAAGCCATATTCCTTTACCCTTCGGACATGAAATGTAACTACGTTTATTACTCTTTCCCCAGCCCAGTGTATTAATTGTAAGCTACAAGGAACTATCAAAACCAGCTTCTCAGTTTGGACCCTATAAGCAAGCAGAATGGAGGCCTGACAGCACCATGATAGCTGTTTCAGTAAGTAGAGAATTGTTTTCTTTGAAATTGTGGTGTGTGTGTGTGAGAGAGAGAGAGAGAGAGAGAGAGAGAGTGAGTGTATATATCAATCTTCACTACCGGTAATGCCAAAAGGCCTTCTGTGCCATAGGTAACAAGTTCATATAAAGACCAACTATACAAACCATAATCAATATTGATCATTGGTATAGCAACCTGTTCTCTCATGCATGATCTGCATAATAAAAACTTAAAGGAAAGCTGGTTTTGAATTTTGCACAGAGGAGGATTGTGGATGTTCATTATTTGTATTACAGTAGTGCTTAAGGGCCCTGGTCAGGAATCAACGCCTCTTGGTCTAGGCATTTTACAGACATGAAGTACAAAGACAGTCCCTGCCCCAGAGTCTACAGGCAAGACTTAATAGATGGGTCAAACAAACAGGTGGGGAGAGGGTAAAGGAAGGATGAGTTAACATTCTTTTTTTAAACACTATCTTCCTTGGTAAGTAGTAGCCATAGCTTTTCAGCTGTATAGACATCACAATAGAAGTGAATCTTAGAGGATAAAGTAATAGCTTTATGGATATTTGGGGGGAGGTTTTTCCTATGCATAGGGAATGGCATGAGAATGAGCAGTGGAGTGTTTTGAGAGAGAAGCTGAGCGATAGGTAATAAACGCTGGAAACACTGGAGCAAAGGCAGCTTTCAACATTACGACTTCATGCTGCATAGCTACTAAATCCGATTCATTCCTGAAGAACCTTAAAGACAAGAAGCTTGTATCTTATGAATAGAAAAGCCCAGTAGAAAGAAGCTGGGAATGTGATTAAGCAAGTTGCTAGGAAAACTATCTTAGCAGCATATTGAATGGCTTTGAGAGGCAAGGTTGCAGCAATAAATGCTAGAGAATAGCTTTCAGTAGTCAAGCTGTAAGATGAGTTTTGGTAGTGTGAAGAGGAGGAAGGCTGGATCTTAACTGTATAGGAAGAATCATCAAGACTTGGATATGGCATGGAAGTACGGGTCTAAAGAGAAGGCCAAATTAAAGGTGATATCTAGATTATGGGCCTGAGTGACTGGGAGGATGAGGAAGATGGTGTGTGTGGGAATCAGAACTGGAAGGGATCTCGAGAGGTCATCTAGTCCAGTCCCTTGGACTCAAGGTAGGGCTAAGTATTATAGAGGAAGGTTTCAGAAGGATGGTGATCATGAGTTCAGTTTTGGCCATGTTGAGTTTTATCACTTGACATCCATGAGATGTTAGACAAGTGAAGAAGTAGGTTCAGATAATATGTAGAGGTACGTTTTTGGGTCATCAGCATAAAGTTGCCTGAAGTTGTGTGTGTGTGAGGTTATCCAGTGACAGTGTATAGGGGCACAAAAGAAGGAACCCAGGTTTAGTTCTGTAGGATCCCCACCAAAAGTTGGAGATGAGAAGGACCCACCGAAGAGTGATTAAAGAAGAGAGGAGGAGAGGTTTAAGTCACAAAAGCCAAGGGAGGACAAGATTTCAAGAAGATAAATATTTGAGGTGTGGATTGGGGTAGAAAGGAAACTGGGAGAGAACTCCAGAGTCACCAGTCCTATATGGAAAAAGGTTCTGTCTTCCTCTCCAATTTTTATATAGGGACAGTGAGTTCTGGTTTTGCTGTTCTCAGCAGTGTTGTTGCTTGTATGCCTCAGCTGTGGTGAGACACAAAATAAATAAATTTTCAGATGGTTGGAAGGCTTTAAGTACTGAAAGTTTAGGTATTCATGAGATAGACTGCATCTGAACCACACACACAAATATGTTAGATATAAATTCTTCAAATATAAATTGTCTTTAGCATTTTCATTAGTGATTGCCCTACTATATTAAAAACACAAATCTCTGCGTAAGATTCTTTAGTAGAAACTCATCAAATATTGTACAAATCTGATTGTTTCCAATGTGGCCATTTTTGCTTTCTTTAGTAAATCCTGTTTTTGTCTATGTACTATAGTAGCCTTACAAAACTGTCAAGAAAATCTACTCTCTGAAGGCTAATATGGAGTTTTTATTTACTTAGCAAAAACATTATTCTCCCAGAGTGACTGGCCAAGTAGAACTTTACAATAATGTTATGTAGCATTCTTCTAGCTTCCCTGCTAGAGAAAGAAGGATCTTTAGTTCATCTGTATTATAGCATTACCAAGCTATATAGCATTATCAATGCTTTACAGTAATTTCAGCATTTTAAACGGTCACTGTATGCAAGTGGTATCTTATTCATACCTAGGGGGACATGAATCCTTATGTTGAATTATTTATTATAGGGTGAACTTCTTGTAAATCTTGTTTTCTCAAATTTTAATTGTGAACTGAGGATTGCAATAAGATATTGTATTAAGTTATTGCCATTTAGTTTTGTACAACTTTTAAATTATGACTCCGTGGACTAGGTGGGTACTTCTGGAAATCAGGTGAATAGCCAGGCATCATTTGATTAAATCCGTCTTTTGTGCTTCTTTCTCTGCTGGAGTCTTTCCTGGACTTAACTAAATTATAAGTGTCTGATAAATTGCTATAGTGCTACTCAAACTCCTTAAAAACCACTATTTTAACCTATGGAACTCTTGTGAGTAAAAATACAAAATCCTTCAATAAAATATACACAGTAAACATTTATCCCTTGAGCTTTTTCCCCCTGTGTATATTATGGCAGAGTTTGAGCCTAAGGGCTTTACTCTACTGGCCACCTCTATTCCAAGGCAGCACATTAGCAAGTGGTCTTGCAGAAGTGTAACAGCAGAATTTGGCCCAATGACGCTCCCAGAGAAATGTAACAGGGAAGAGTCTGTGTTCATCAGATGATGTACATGCTCACATTTGTACCTAAAAGGGGTATCAGGTGTTAAAATGAAGTTCATATGCATATGCTACAGGCCATGTATTAATACCTGAAGTGTGTGTTCTTACACAAACCATGGTCTTCCAAAATCACTTCAGTTTCAAACTGCCAAATGAGTTGTTACAATTAGGATTGAAAAAACTAGTTTCATGAATGTTTAAATTAAGCTAAACTGTTTAAATATGCTGCATAATATTAACAAATATATTTTTGGGGTGTTGAAAAGTGTTAGGACACATTTGACATGAGATTGATGTGCTGTATTGTTAACCAGAGTTGATTTTTAGTAATTTTCTGGATAAGTTACAGTACTCTAGAAGGTTTTTATAGGACAGTGCTTAATATATTGCTGGTGCAAGGTAGTGGAAATTCTGAACTCCCATGTCTTCGAGACAGTTCATGTAAGCTTCAGTTTCATAAACTAAAATAACCTACATTCAGAATGAAGGTCAAACCGTTGTTGAAACATAGCTAGTCATGAGGTTTCTAATATGTCTGATGTTATAAACACAAGCAAATTTGCAAGACATAAATGAACATAGTTTTTAAAAAAGGAGTGGGGTGATCAGCCTTTGCATAACCGGTGCCTTGTGCCTGAAATTTAACTTCAGTCAGATAACTGGCATTAGTGAATCTTAGAAGTGTGGCCAGATGTGTGAATTCAGGGTGCAGCTTCAGAGGCGTATTCAGGTGACTAAGGCGCAGCTTCAGAGGCTTAATTACTTCGTGCTCAAGAAAAGTGATAGCACTAGCTCTCAATTAGACAGCCAGGGCTATATACATTCTTGAATTGGAAGATAAATTTGTTGACCTAATATATAAAATTCCTTGTGGAAAAAAATAAAGCTGTGTACTGAGTTCTACTGTTTCCCAGATTACCAAAGTGATGTCAAATGCAGAAATAAATTGAAATTACAATAGGTAGCAAAAGCTACTTCTCTAGGGACGTTATTGTTGCTTGCATCTATAAAGTACTTCCACTTCATCTTACTGTTATCGTCCTTTTTTGACCCTGCCTCAGGCTGAGCTCTAGGCTGAATCAGGGCTAGGAACAAATGTTGGTAGGGTGTCTAGATTAACATTTATAATTGTTAACTCTGTTCAATTGCCAGTCAATTACATTGTTACAACAGGACCAAAAAGATTTAGTCCAGATCAGGGGTCAAACTTCATTGCACTGCGATCCCGTTCTGACAACAAAAATTACTATGTGACCCCAGGACAGGCGACCGAAGCCTGAGCCCATCCGAGTCCCGCCGCCCTGGACGAGCGGGGACAAAGCCAAAGCCTGAGCCCCTCTGCCCCAGTTGGGTGGGCCAAAGCCTGAGCCCCACTGCCCCGGGCAAGAGGCTTCGGCCCCGGGCAGTGGGTCTGGGGCTTTGGCCCTGGGCCCCAGCAAGTCTAATACCTGCCCTGGTGACCCCATTAAAATGGGGTTGTGACCCACTTTTGGGGTCCTGATGCACAGTTTGAGAACAGCTGGTCTAGATGAAACCAGAGTATCAAATGTATTTCTAGTCCTTCTCCTTTTCCTATACTTCCCCTGCTGCTGCCTGTCTTCCACAAGTCTTCTGTTCAGGACTCAATTCCCAGTATATGCAGTGGGATTCTGCTGTTAATAAAAAGCTGTAGGAACAGAGTTAATTAATCTCACACTGTCAAAGGGAAATCATATGGATGAATCCTTTGCAATTCAGCGAATACACTAATAATTAATTTATAAGCATATGTATCTCAGATCTCTCAAAGCAAGGAAGGTGGATGTCCTGGCAGTCTATTGAGACAGTGACCACGGCATTGGGGAGCTGTAGAATGTGGCAGTTTATTATTTCAATGTATTTAGTGTAAAACTATCCTACCTAGTGTAAAGTAATTGCGCAGTTGAATGATTATAGTGATCTTGCAACAAACTTGTAATAAAATGTTCAGTTCCTTTATTGTTCAAGTAGCTTCATTGATGGCATTTGATGTGCTGTTCAGAAGTAAACCTAAGGATAGCAGCTTGTACTAAGGATGGAATTCAAGAAGGCCTTTTGTATGTTAATGTCAGTAGGAAGATACTTTACAGTATTGTTTTACTTTTCGTATCTGGATAGGATTCTTCTGAGTTTAAATATTTGAACAGGTGCTAAGCAATGGAAAAAACTTATGTAGATGTTCGAAATAGATGCATGTTAAGTTTCTCTACTATGTATTGTGCAGTGAAGTTAATTTTGTTGCACAGTGGCTGGAAATAAATGGAAACTTAACTCTCTCAAGGTTAGAGTGGCACATTTTTTGTCATCTTGAAGGAAGAAAGGTATTTGCCTTGAAGAATCCCATTATTTTTTTTATATTCCTGTTTTTTAGTTTGAAGCTGAAACTCAAATTGAATATATTAAAAAGCACTAAGTTTTTGGTGCAAAAACTCTATTTAAGCTGATGAAATAAGTGAACAAGCATGTTTCCATTTTGGTTCCTTAGCTGAAAAACAGGAAATCAGCTCTGGAAAGAAATTTGAAACCTTTCATATTTCTTCGCTTCTTGCCTTAAGTCTTTTTTGCTTTGAGTGCATGCCCATCCAGTTTTAAAATGAATGAGACATAGTTTAGTTTAAATGCATTTGCCCACTTGTCTAGATGCTGCTGCTAAACATTTGGTAAGAAACTGCTGGCTGGCTGACTTGGGACCTTCTTGGTCATCTGCCTCTGCTGTATTTATGCAGGCATTGTATGAATTCTTAGTCTTAACTGTACATGTTAATGACTGAATAAACATACGTCTGCTAGATTAATAAAATATTTAAAAAGTTTGAAACTACTTCTGTCATATCGAAAGGCAGATTTGTTTGAATTATGATGGTATGGTATGGTATGCCTAAACCCATTGCCCCCTCCTTCCCAGTCTCAGAGGTGCTGAGGATATGCTACTCTAGTGTTTACTGCAGCAGCTTGGTTTTACTGCACAATTTTGTGGGCACTTCGGGCCCGATTTTTAAAGGTATTTGGATGTTAAAGATAGGCACCTAGTGGGATTTTCGAAAGTGCTTAGGTCCCTAACTTCCATTCATTTAAATGAAAATCCCACTAGGTGCCTAAATACCTTTTTAAAAATCAGGCCCATACTCCTACAGTCTGAGCTCTGATCTCCATATTTAAGGAGGAAAATGCCTACCAGTGATATGCTTTTCATATTATCTCTTACTGTACAAGTGAGCCATACGGTGGATTTTAAGGAGTAGTATGGATTTTTGGCAGAAATGCACCTTGATTTCAGGATTGTTGAGTATAACTTTCTTGTGTAACACTTTGCATATCATTGGCTGATGTAAGGTTAACTGAAGCATCTTGTTTATGATCAACCATATTTTGTCTTAAGTAGCACATGCATGCATGGTGTGGTAACCACTCTATTGAAACTGGTATGTGAAATTATGGATTTTTTTACTGGATTTTCTATTTAGTTTGTAAAATGTTTGAGACTTCTATAATGGTTTTTATTGGAATTCCTGTAAGTTTTACATGTGTACACACACAACTACAACATTTGTAAAAGCTGCAACATCTGTCTCTTTCAGACTGCAAATGGATACATCTTATTTTTTGATATTCCATCCTCAAGGGACAAGTATCTTTATGAGCCTGTGTATTCCAAGTAAGTAGTCTAAACTTTATTCTTTGCAGTGTACACTACAGTAAATACTTTTACTTACGTTGAATGTACTTCTTTGCAAAGAACTTTTTTAAAAAAGTTATAAAACTAGTTTCATATATTGCAAAAATGTCTTCAGAGGTATTTTATTGATCACTGAAAACAATTCCTAAAACTTTTGAAGGGCTGTTTAGTGGAAAAGTGATATATAATTGATGGAACCCTTGGTTTTTTGATGCACAGGTAAGGTACTCAGTTTTGCCACCAGAAGAGCTCTGTAACTTACAGCAATAAAATGTTCTAATTTTAAAACTGATTAAAAACAAACATTCAGTTTCATGAAACGTAATGATATAAGCCTCAGTTCTTAGTTTTGTCCAAATCAGTGGAACAAACCATGCCTGAAAGAAACCCCAGTATGTAATTTTGTATATTTCTGCCAAAAAATTAACTTTTTTAAAACATTTCTAAACAGGTTTGAAAGTAAAATTCATATTACTGTACATAATTTATTTTTAATTTCTTGTATTTATGTAATGCCTCTTATTTCCAAATGGTTAGAGACTACAGAATATACTTCACTTTTTTTGAAATGCTGCCAGTGAAATATGCTGAACTTTTAACAATGCACTGCAATGTTACTAAAAGGTTTGGGTACAGAAGATTACATTTAAAGCTGTAGGGATAAATTTTATGTAGGCAGAATCTGTAGTCTTTTAAATCATAAACTGGCTAAGACAACAGAGTAATAACTGTGCTTGAGTGGTCAGAGGCTCCTTTTTACATATGTGAAAAATGGCACTTCCTTAAAACTATGATGAGCTTTGGTTTCCTGTTGATTCTGAAGAAAGAAAATATACATACTTGGGGCCTCTTGACTCCATAGCCACAAAATTTGCCATGGATTACCCCCTCTTCCCCTCCATTCTAGAATCTAAGCTTCTATTTTAAAACATTTAGCCTTTCCGGTTTTGCTCAAACCTTGGTTAAATTGTTTATTTTTCGTTCAAAAGTGGGTGAAATGTGGCAGGATGTGTCATCTTAATCTATAATCTTATTAGATAAAATCCTTTAAAGAAATTGCAGAACAGTTAAAGAAATATTCCCTGTCTGGTTTTAAGATTAAGTTAGATAAGTTTATGGAGGGAATGGTTTAATGGTAAAACATATTAGCCAAGGAATACCGAGCAATGGCAGGTAAATAGTATAATGGCTAACAAGGGTCAGGCTGGAGACTCTTGCCTACATGCTCGGGGTCTTACTGATCGCCATATTTGGGGTCGGGAAGGAATTTTCCTCTAGGGTAGATTGGCTGAGGCCCTGGAGGTTTTTCGCCTTCCTCCGCAGCATGGGGCAGGAATCGCTAGCAGGAGGGTTCTCTGCCAATTGAAGTCACTAAAACACAGGATTTGGGGACTTCATCAGCAGAGTCAAGGGAAGGGTAGGGACGGTTTTGTGGCCTGCAGCATGCAGGGGGTCAGACCAGATGATCATAATGGTCCCTTCTGACCTTAAAGTCTATGAGTCTGAGTCTATGAGATATATCCTGTTTCCTATCCTCATTTGATGAAAGCCTGGTCACTTGTTCCTGCCTGGTTCAACCTTCTGCCAAAGGTGGAATGGATTTGTTTTGGATTGATTCCATTTCAAGTAACCGTCTGTCTTTGCCCAGTTCTGTCATTCTCGCTTTACTAATAGCAGCTCTTTATAAGAAGCAAAGCTGATGGTGTGATGTTTATATGTGTATTCATATAATTGCATAAATTTGGTATCTAGAATCTTGTCTGTAATAGCAGAAGCAAATGAGAATTGTTGTCCTTGTTTGGACCTCTGTGCTTCGACCAAATGTGAGGTTAGCTATGAAGTTTTAAATCATGGATATCTTTACAAATTTAGCTTTGTAAATATTAGAAGATATTCACAACATCCAATCTGAAGATGCTGTCTTGCCTCCAGTTAAGGCGGGGAGGAGAAATGTTGAATCAGACTGCAGCTTGGATAAACCCTTCTGTTATACCACTGTGTGGGCCTTGAAAAGATCTTGCTTAGGTCCTTACCCAAAATGATTTAGGGACCTGATATTCCTTGTGTGACACAAGCATAAGAACCTTTAAAAAAAAAAAAAAGCCCTTTAAGTCATAAGACAGGTTAAATATTTGTGTCTCCCTTGACTAACATCTTATGTCTAGATTCAAATTCTGTTTTGAGATTTTTTTTTTTTCTTCTACTTTCTCCTGGACACCTGGTCTACCTAAATGCTGCTTTGATGTGTCACAGACTAGAGCAGCTAACAGCATTTTAACCATTGATAGGAAGTATCCTCTGCTTACTATTCCACTGAAGATCCATCATGACTGGCAGGGGGGGGGAATTGTTATAAGGGTGCTGAGGAGTACTCCTAAACTTCGTGGTTGCTGGGTGTGGAACTGGATGGCGGCAGAGATGGCATGGAGTTGTGGGAGCTCAGCCACTAATATGCTAGTACTGCAGCTTTTAGAAAGGGAGTGATGTAAACATCTGACTTCTTCCTCAGTAGCACCAAGAGGTTTCTCTGCCCCATTATACCCTACCCGTGGGAAGGAGTTTACAGAAGTCTCACCCCTGAAAGAAGATGCAGGGTCTGTTGTAGTTCGTATAAAATTGACATTCGACTACTCTAATAATTTATTGCAATTCACTTGTAAGATTTTAGAAAGTATTGTGGGTTGGAATTAAATGGAGATCCACTCTATGATGATGATTCTTTGGTGGTAGAATGATTTTGGAAGCTGCTCTAAAAGTATTTTTAAACTTCCATGGCCTTTTGAGTTTTGAATACAACATGGAGGCCAGGTGTTTGCCTTTTTTCAGACACCCAAGAAATTGGACTGATATGCAGTATGATCAGTGCCAGTAGGAAAAGGAGCAGAGCTGCGAGTTTGTTAAATGATTTCCAAATGAATTTTTGCTTGGTTGAGTGGGAAGTTTACTATGTGGTGCATATATCAGCCCTTCAGACAGCCTTTTATCAGATGTAAAGAATAAAGCTGAATTTACTTTTACTTTCATGACTAATTGTGTATTTTTCTGCAGTTTGTTACAGCTATTTATATACCATAGATAAATGTCAGGTTTATGTAGTTACATGTCTTCCCTTTTTATAAAACAGAACAGGAAGCTCCACACCAGCAAGATCCCAGCAAATTTATTTTACACCTATTTTATTGCCAGAAAAATGGAATGAAACAGCCCAAAATGCTGAGAGCACATACTTTTTGAAATACTGTATTTTCTGGCGTATAAGACTACTTTTTAACCCAGGAAAATCTTCTCAAAAGTCGGGGGTCGTCTTATACGCCGGGTGTCATCTTATAGGGCGGGTGCTGAAACTTCCGAGCCGGACTGGAGAATCTGCGGTCGCCGCATATGGTGGGGGGAGCTCAAAAACGGCCGCGGCCGCATCCCCGCCCGATGACGAGGTGAGGGGGCGCCTCACCGGGAAGGTGTAAGTGAAGGGCGGAGCAAGCTGCAGGCGTCCGGGACGCCCGGGGTATGGAAAAAAGAGAGAGAGCGGCGCTGTGCCCAGAAAAACACGCCTCTTTCACCTGTCTGGCCCGCCCTTGTATCCTATTACCGTACCTCCTTCTCTGCCTCTCAGATCTCACTCCTGAGGACTGCAGTGAAGCGGCGCAGGCGCGCATGTGCGAGATCTGAGAGGCAGAGAAGGAGGTAATAGGATACAAGGGCGGGCCAGACGGGTGAAAGAGGTGTGTTTGCGCTACCGCTCTGATAGTCTTGGAGACAGGGAGGGCTGGGCAGGCAGGGAGAGCTGACCAATCCAAGCAGGCTTTGTATACAACAACCAGCCAATCGCCGGTAAGGTACATCGCTTGCCGTGATTGGCTGGTTGTTGTATACTGGGTATCACATACAGTACAGCACCAGTATCTATACCTGTTCATACAGTATAGCACCAGTACATACAGTACAGTATACAAATGTCCAACAGTCAAAACCCCATCATGGCTCCACCAGCAAGAAGAAAGAAATATGAAGCCAGTTTCAAACTTAAAGTTGTAAACTTTGCCATGGAACATAATAACTGCGCTGCTGCAAGACAATATGGAGTAACAGAAAAGATGGTTCGGGACTGGAAAGCAAATGAAAAAGCATTAAAGAGTATGCCAAGGGGTAAGTGTGCATTAAGAAGAGGCACTCCACATTGGCCAGAACCCGAAAAACATGTAGCAGACATGGTGAATGAGCATCGCCAAAACGGTTATGTAGTGACACGAAATAAAATACATTTGTTTGCACTTCAGTGGGCCAAATCTAACCCAGATCACAGCAACAGATTTAAGGCCACTGTATCCTGGTGTACTAGATTCATGGGAAGGCATAATATGGTACTGAGGCAAAAGATGAAAATTGCCCCAAAATTACCTGCAGAACTTGATAGCAAAGTAAATAGTTTCCATCGATACGTAATACAACAGCGCACTAAACATGGCTATGCGTTAAGTAGTATTGGAAATATGGATGAAACTCCAATGAATTTTGATATGGTTGGAAATAAAACTGTCCATCAAAAAGGTGAAAAAACAATTTTAATTAAAACAGGACATGAGAAGTCCAGTTTTACAGTGGTACTAGGATGCACAGCTGATGGCACCAAACTGAGACCAATGATTATTTTTAAAAGAAAAACAATGCCGAAATTCAAGTTCCCTGTTGGTTGTTTTGTACATGTGAATGAAAAAGGCTGGATGGATGAAGAAGGGGTAAAGCTATGGCTTGATAATGTATGGAGCAGGCGACCAGGTGGACTTATTCAAAAATGTAGTCTACTGGTGTGGGATATGTTCAGGGCTCATTTAACTCCCAGCACCAAGCAAATGCTTGCAAGACTAAACACCGATGCGGCAGTTATTCCTGCAGGATTGACATCGTTGGTACACCCACTGGATGTGTGTCTAAACAAGCCATTTAAAGATCGCATTCAAGAACAGTGGAATGAATGGATGGTTAGCGGCGAAAAGTCATTCACAAAAGGAGGAAACATGCGTGCTCCACAGTTGGATGTTTTGTGCAAGTTTGTCATAAAAGCCTGGAATGATATTGATGCAGAAACAGTAATCAAGTCTTTCAAGAAGTGTGGCATAT
Organism: Trachemys scripta elegans; assembly: GCF_013100865.1. NCBI lineage: Eukaryota > Metazoa > Chordata > Testudines > Emydidae > Trachemys > Trachemys scripta. The sequence continues at coordinate 87,634,344 of NC_048303.1, read as the reverse complement.
CAAATTCATTAGATGGTATGGAGGACGACTACTTGTGGCAAGATGAAGAGGAAGCCGAAGCTGAGACCACACCATCTGATACGGAATTCGATCCATACGATGACTGCCTTACAAATGTATCACAAGATGTCATTGATGTACTTATGATATCAGATGACGAACAGGAGGATTTTGAAGGCTTTTAAAGGGAAACTGTCACGCCAGCAAAACCTGTAAAAATACCGTAGCTTGCAGTTATGATGGGCGTTGCTAACTCGCCAGGGACTTGCCCGGCACTTGCTCTCTCTCTCTTGTTTGTTATCTTCCTCCTATCATCATCTGTTCCAGTTCGGTTGACAGCTTAGAAAACAAACAGCATGGCAGCTCCCATGGGTTTATTGTCTTATCCTTCCTTTCAGCTTTAGAGTGAATTAGAAAAAGTTTAATCCACTTGCACTGTTTTATGTTTACATGTTTGATGACAAACAGCCTTATGTTTATAAGTGACAGTTTTCCTGCTAAGTACCTGCATGTCATAAGCTTTTGAATTAAAATTACCATATTGAAATCAAATCTGATGTTTTTTAAATTTTTTTTTGGTGTGCGTTGGAAGAGGGGTAGTCTTATACGGCGAGTATATCCCAAACTCTATATTTTAACTGGAAAAGTTGGGGGTCGTCTTATACGCCCAGTCGTCTTATACGCCGGAAAATACGGTATATAAATATACTGAAGGGGCATTGTATCTTGTATACAGTACATGAGACTAATCAGGAATTGAGACTGTGTGCTCTGTTTTGTTTTTTTTTGTTGGGATTTTATTTTTAAATATGTCTGTTCTAGTAAAACTAAAGCTTGAGGGACAATTTGTTTAAAGATACAGTATGTGGTAGACTCTAAAATCAACTGTTCTAGTGAAGCTGTTAGTTACTATATAATAATCTTAGGTCTCGTCTACACTGCAGACCTATACAGTATTGGTATAACTACTTTGCTCGGAGTGTGTGAAAAATCCATACCCCTCTGCCACGTAGTTATATCAGCATAAATCACCTGTGTAGACAGTACTATGTCGACAGAAGGGCTTCTCCCACTGACATATCTATGGCCTCTCAGGGAGGTGGATTAACTACACTGACGGGACTCCCATCAGCATAGGAGCGCCTTCACTTAAGTACTACAGCGGCGCAGCTGCAATGATGCAATGTTTTAAGGTGTAGAGCTGCCCTTAGTAATTTTATACAAAACTTTAGAGATTGTTTGTTTGACTTAGTCCTAATAGAAATTCATAAGGTCAATTGGTGAAAGACTTTTTTTCTTTGATCAAGAGGAGGGCATTATGCTGAGGAATTGAGATTTTAAAGATCTATTTATATGGGCCCACAGTGTGTGCATGATACTTCTGTGGTCAAATACAAGAGATGCCGACTGTCTTGGGGCCTGCAACCTATTTCCCAATCCTGCTAAGATTTAGCACATGCTTAACTTTTAATCAGATGAGTAGTCGGAGTTCAGTGAGACCATTGGTGTGTTTAAACTTAACCCTCGATTTTTGCGAACACATGCCAATATTTCATTTATAATTATATAGTACTGTACTAAAGTTTTTGTATTAGGTTATTAAAAGTACATCAGCTTAATATATTTCCGAGGATCTTTGATTTATGAATAGCACTTAAACTACTTCTAGAATTTAATCATCGTGAATGTGATTAACATTTTTCTGTTTTCTTATTTTCTTGGTTGCGCTTGGCAGTGCCTTATCTATAGTTGCTTTCAGGTTCTCCTGTATAGTTGGTCAGGACTCTATTCCTTGAAGGATGGAGATTATATATAGATATCAAAACTTGAACACCTCTCTGTGATGTGCTTTATTTTCCTAGGAGGAATAATTTGATAGGATGCCCACACCTAGATCTTTTTGGGTTTATAACAAGAAACAAATTGGCGGAAAGACCTAATTATATTGTAGGATTGTCATAAGAGGAGCACCTTTTCCTCACATGAATCAACGATCCACAAATCAGCTCTCTGAGATTAGAAACAATGTGGTGCTTCCTAGAAACACAATCTTTTATGTGCAGCAGCTTGGCTACCTGCTAATAACAGCTTGCTGGTGGGTTGGCTCATAGTGCTATTCTTCATGTTTGAGCTGTATTTTCAATCTTTAAAATGAGTTTTTCCAAGATCAGTTTTCATTTTCCTGTTGAGATTTAATTACATGTGTTTTAAATAGATTCTAGTTAAACAGGACTTCACCAAATTACTTGGATTTTATTTTCAGTAGTCTGAGCAATGCAGATAACCCCGTTTTAGCCCTGAAGCCACCTAGATCTATGGAGTCAGACCAAATTCCCACCCAATCTCAGGTCTCTGGGGAAACCTCTTTTGTTGTAAAAAGGATTTACTAATTGGTAAATTTCTTGAAATATCAAAAAAGCTGTCTAAACAACTTAAATCTTCAAAAGCCTCTCATAGCTGCATTAAAGCAAAAATTATATGAATGCTTTCAGTAATAAGTTAGAATGCTTGTATCAGGTCTTCATTTGCATCAGATAAGTCCTTATATCCTCATACTTCGTGGTCTGTATCAGCTTCTGCTAAATTGTCAGCAACTACAGAGGATTTGGACAGTGTTGCAACATGTATTTCTGCCTCCATTTGGGAAACAAGTACTGCTAATGGCCATCAAAGATCAGAACAGTTGACTCAACTTTAATAAAGTTTCTTTAACTTCAGTCTTTGAAGTGATAATTAAGAGCTTACAGTAGTTTAGAAAATCTTGCCTTATTAAATTTCTAACTTGCATTTAAAAGTAGAATTTCATAAACTTCAACATCAAGATTTTACATGCCTAAATCTCTATTTGACCCTTATGCAATTGGCCCCAAAGTACTGGTTTCTGATTTTATCCAAAGCTACAAAAAGGTACTTTTTGTGGAAGTGACTTAGTAGAAAACCAGGCTGACTAGCTCATTTGAAGCCCCCTGTTAAAATCACTCACTTTAAGCCTTGAATTGGAGAAGCCAAGTGCCTGGATAATCGCATCCCATATCTTTAAAAATGCAATTGAATACACTTGGAGAATTAGATAGCTAAGTAGAAAGTAATAGATGCATAAAATTACAGATTCTGTAACTTTATGTATTCCACAAAATCTAACCTTTTCTTAAAAAAACTTCTCTCAGTTGAGTAGATACAACCTTTATAAATTGGTATTAACTGCTACATGGTAGCTTTACAGAAAACTGGGTCCAAACAGATGACAACGTATCTCCTAAAGCACATTGTTCTCATTAAAGTATTAATTTCTGTGTCTTTGCCCAGACTGAAGACTGAGTTTAATCTATCAAATTCTGCTATTAAGGTGCTCTTACTTCTTCACTCAATTTTTTCCCATTATGGGTTTTTACCCCCCAAATTTTCCAAGGCAGATTTTTCTTGAGAATACGGCCTCTGCTGGAAGGAGTTTGGGCTTAATTGCTTCATCCCCATATTTCCTTTAATTTGTCAGCCTTCTCCTACTTTGGAGGTGTGACTATTGAGTCGTAGTTGGAATGGTGTTGAATTACGAACATGGAGAGGAACACCCAGTTTTGTAGACAAATTATAGTCATTCTCTCAGGCATTGCATGCAAATACAGGAAAAAGTCTACTTATTAAATGAGCATGGGAGGCTTTAATGATCCTATTCTCTGGGAACTGAATTCATGTTGGTCTCAACTTAGCTAAATAAAATGGAAGAAAATGCCGATGTCATCAGATGGTTTTCCAGCCATTCCAGTGTACAAGTAGATCAACACCAAGGAAGTCAGTATGAAATTGCTAACTACTGATCACAATGTGGTACTTACTGAAAGTTTCTCTTCATGTAAGCTTTATTTTTGAGGGGGAAATATTTTATAAGGAGTATAGCATGGCAACTGTCCTGTAGGGTTAAATGTAAGAAACATTCTTGGGGTGGGGGGCGGAGGGACCGTTCTTAGGGGGTCTCATTTTGAAGCAAGAAATTGGAATTCTTGCTGTCTCTGTATCTTTTAAGGTATCTTGAGAACAGAGGTCCCATGAATAGGGGTAGAAAGCTCTTCCCCCCACCCCCTCAGTTACATGCAGGCTCTCTGACTAGCCACTACATGAGAAACAACAATGGAGAGGCTACAGCCAAAATAATCACCAGCTTCCCAGCCTAAGACCCCAGAGCAATACCATCCTGCCAGTTTGCCACCTCCTCAATAAGGAGAGGAATATGCAACAGCCTTTGCCCCTTGAGCTACGATTTCCCATGCTTCAGAGTAGCAGCCGTGTTAGTCTGTATCCGCAAAAAGAACAGGAGTACTTGTGTTAGTCTCTAAGGTGCCACAATTACTCCTGATTTCCCATGCATTTCACTCACTCACTGGTTTAGAGAAAGCAAAAAGCAAGTTTATTAACTACAAAAGAAAAATGTTAAGGGATCACAAACAGATCAAAGCAGATTATCTAGTAAACAAAAACACAAACTAAGCGTAATGTACTAGAACATCAGATTTGAATTAACAATCTCTCACCCTAACTGATGATACAAGCGGACTGCAGATTCTTAAGGCACAAACTACAGTTGGTTTGCAGCTTGGAATCCCCAGGTGTTTCAGACACAGGCTAGAAATCCCTTTAGCCTGGGTCTACCACTTCCCCCCAGTTCAGTCTTTGTTCCTCAGGTGCTTCCAGGAGTCGTCTTGTGTGGGGAGTGAAGAACCCCAGATGATGTCACTCCCCTGCCTTATATAGCTTTTGCATATGGCAGGAATCCTTTGTTTCAAAGCTTGGTTCCCAGACCAGTCTGTGGAAAAATACTGATGGAGTCCAGCATCATGTGGTCTTATCACATGTCCTTGTAAAGTAATAGCAGCCATTACTCACAGGCTGTTTGGGGTGTTCTCAGGAAGGCTCATCACCAGGTGGGAGAGAAGCTTCTCCTAAGGCCTGAATAGGCCCTTCCCAGCCCACTAAGTCACACATTTATGCCTAAAGTCACTCTTTAAAATTGGGACTTGGGTCTAAGTCACCTGTACTCCTGAAAATTTTACCCACTGCCACTATCTTTTTTTAGCAAGATTAAATGTATAGAGATTGTTACCTTTATCGCTGAGTTTCCTGTGATTTAGTAGGATAAGGTTAATATGGTCAGAGGTTTGATTTTTATACTCTAGAATATCAACATCTGCATCAAAGGGATGAAGTGGTATATAGTTATTTGAATACTACATAACTTTTGTCAAAGCATCTTTGGTGGGAAATAAGCTTGATACTGTACTAGACTGTGATTTAGCTATATGGTTCAGATAGGTAGCTGTTCTTCATTGGCAAGTTTTATATTATATATGAAACTAAATCTAGGCCAGTTACACCTTCCTTTGTTGGCAACAAAGGAGTTATATTAGGACAGTATTTGCTAGCACGTAACAGTCTAAAAAGTTTTATACCATCCATGTTAGTCTATGAAACTCTAGTTGCCTGAGCTTGCGAGGCCATACACTCAACTTGATGGCATTTGTTTGTATGCAGTGGGGGATCTTTTGAACATGATATATAATCAATCCCAAACTTTCCGGGAATGTTCTTGGCATCTGTGGTTAGCAGCCCACTGATTTGGAAATCCGATTACCAAAAGATTGAAAATGGGGAACATATGGAGCTCCTGCCATCTGTTTATCACAGCTGGAGTGTCAGGCACCTTCTCAATTAGCTGTACATCAAACAACTGACTGATAATACCTGTTAACACCTTCCAGCATAATACTACCCCTATCTCATCTATACTCATCCTCCCAATAGAGTTTAACATGTCGAAATCCTGAATGAATGTAGGTAATGTGGGAGGGAGATAGGGGTGTGCCCACAGTCCTGGCATGGGGGTGGGAATGTGGGACCCTAGTAAGGAGACACACACAACCCCTGGCAAGGAGAGATTGAGACACCCTATTTCATGGGGGAAAAGTAATGGGTGGCAGGCAGAGCCCCTTCCATGAGGAGTAAATGGGGACACACGCAAACCCCTGCCATGGGAGGGGAAATGGGAGTACGCAAAGCCCCTCGTGGGAAATAGGAGAACTCTGGAATGGGGGGAGGGGAAAGTGGGGGCTCATAGAGCCCTTGTCATGGGTGGAGGAAAGGAGGGCATTGAAATATGGGTGCAGAGAATACAGGACCCTGGTATGGGTGGGGCACAGAAACCCAGGAATGGGGCGCACACAGCTCCAGGCATGAAAGAGTGGGTGGGGGAGTTACAGGGAGGTCCCTGAAATAAAGGGGAATGGGAGAGTGGCTCCTGGGGAGCTTGTGGAGTGGAATGGAGAAATACAGGGAACCCTTGGTATGTGCAGTGAGCTTGGCTTATGGAAGCTACAAAGTAAACAAACTAGTTGTTGTCTCAGTATTTGATGCTGAAATATGCTTGTTCGTACATTTCCTTCAGTCTGAAAATCCAGTTCATAGTGATTCAGCATTACAGGTGGCATCCTGTGGCAGCCACCTAGTCTAGAAAAAAGTCTGCTAGAATTCACTTTAAAAGCTTTCAGTCATAGTTTTGCCTGTATTGTGGATTGGGTACCATTGGGTTAAAATGGCTTTTGTGAAAATTAAGTCTAGAGAGTGACCTAGTTTGGAATTGTTTCAACTGGATTTAACTTGTTTTATTGCTTTTATACAAGTATCAGGGGGTAGCCGTGTTAGTCTGTATCTACAAAAACAACAAAGAGTCTGGTGGCACCTTTCACTCTATGCATCCGAAGAAGTGAGGTTTTTACTCACGAAAGCTTATGCCCAAATAAATCTGTTAGTCTTTAAGGTGCCACCAGACTCTTTGTTGTTTTTGCTTTTATACAGTTGAGGCCAAACAGTTTTCAGAACCCTTTATAGAAAACATGCTAGACAATGAAGTGTCAGTGAAGGGTCACTTTTCTAATGTAGACACATTAATGAAGACTGCATTAAAATGTGCTTTATAAAGGACTTATACCTGGTCTGTGCGGACCAGACACTGACTAAACTGTAGGCATGAACCATGTTTAAACATTTAATCTAAAATGGTTTAATTTGTCAGTGCAGCCAGGATCTGTCTTAAGTCGTTGCCTTTTGGAGTTTTTTGTCAGTAGCAGGAGTGTCACAAGTGGTTGGGTGGAGATTTATCTTCACATAATTTGCTTATGCAGTATGTAATACGATTTCTTTATTTATAATGCCTGTCTCTGAATACAAAGTTTTTAATGTCTGAAGCTTCAAACTATCTTGCAAAGGTGTTGTGGAAAGGACATGTTTTGGCAAGCATGATTTTACATTCCACGAATGGCATGATCACAAAGATTTAGTCTTTAATGTTGGAGATTAATTTATTTTTCTGCAGGTATTTGCTGGTTAGCCTATTGAGGGCAATTCTTTGCCTATTCTTGTGTAAATTGAACATAAGAACGGCCATACTGGGTCAGACCAAAGGTCCATCAAGCCCAGTATCCTGTCCTCTGACAGTGGCCAATGGCAGGTGCCCCAAAGGGAATGAACAGACAGGTTATCAAGTGATCCATGCCCTGTCACCCAATCCCAGATTCTGGCAAACAGAGGTTAGGGATGCCATTGATGGACCGATCTTTCATGAATCTATCTAGCTCCCTTTTGAACCCTGTTATAGTATTGGCCTTCACAACACCTTCTGGCAAAGAGTTCCAGAGGTTGACAGTGCGTTGCATGAAAAAATACTTTCTTGTCTGTTTTAAACCTGCTACCTATTAATTTCATTTGGTGGCCCCTTGTTCTTGTATTATGAGAGAGTAAATAACACTTCCTTATTTACTTTCTCTATACCACTCATGATTTTATAGATCTCTATCATATCCCCCCTTAGTTGCCTCTTTTCCAAGCTGAAAAGTCCCAGTCTTATTAATCTCTCCTCATATGGAAGCAGTTCTATACCCCTAATCATTTTTGTTGCCTTTTTCTGAACATTTTCTAATTCCAATATATCTTTTTTGAGATGGGGTGACCACATCTGCACGCAGTATTCAAGGTGCATACCATGGATTTATATAGAGGCAATATGATATTTTCTGTCGTCTTATCATTATTGGCTCCAGCATCTGTGGACCAAAAGTGATTTAACAATTACGGAATTTAAATTGTTAAAACTTTTATCTTTCACTTGTTTCACTGCCTTCTGACATCTGGATCTGCCTATATGCAATGCTTGCACTCTGTGCATTTTCTGGTTATGACAGCACCTCTCCCAGCTTTCCTAAAAAGGAATCTGTCCATTATGCGCGAGCTAGTTTTAAAATAATAAATTCCATACATCTTCTAATAGTTCCCTTCACATGTCCGTAAATTATAAAATGATACTTGAACAATAAGCTCCCTCTTGGACACCACTCTGTGTTCATCCTTTCTGATACAAACACCATTATATTTCTAAAATGCTGTGTAGTAGTGCTTGTGTTGTTCACATTATTAATTCTTCAACTAAGGTGTAAATAAACATTTGAGACCAATTCCAAAATGAAGTCCTCCAGAAACACCAGAGAAGACCACATTTATTTTTTCTTAATACTTGTAAGCTGAAAATAATTGAGTAAAAGGGGACTTGCATGGTGGGATGGCTCAGGGAGACCATTTCAGGCCTGTCTCACACATTACAAAGAAGCAAAAAATACACAAATCCAATTTAAAAAAATCTTTGTAGTTCATTTTTATGGACCCTTGGGTAGTTTCTGAAGCAGGCAATTGTGACCTCTCTATAATGCCTTCCCCATGGCACAATACTTGATGTTGGTTAGTTAATAATGGCACTATTTAATGTTCAATAATTTGTAAATATAAAGTAAACCACAAAAGTGTCCCGGCAAGGTGCAGATACCAGGGCTGATTAAGGCTGGAAAGGAGGTATATTTCTGTAGTAAGGTTGGCTAAAGAAGTAGTGGGAGATTGGTGCAACAGGCTTTTGGATATTTGTTACACGTTACCCATATCTTTTCAGTAGAAAAGGAATCACTGTATTGGTGTTTGCATCTTCATTTAAAGATAAAATATCTTTTACGTACTGGACTGACGGGGATTCATGGGAACCCCTTGCTAACATTTTAGCAACACCAAATTGAAAGAAAGGTTAGTATGCTTTCTCTGCCTCTGTTGGAATTTACCTCTTTTCTGGGTACTGCTTTATCATTTCTGCTAGCATTGACTTATCACAGGGCTCATTTTAAAAATACTTCTGAAGGATGAATTATTTTGCCTTTGGAATGGAGCAGGGTGTATCAAATGGCAGGTATTCAGGTTTTTTCGACATGGAGGTCTTCATGCTCCTTCACTTCCCACTCAAAATTGTACAGGTTTGTCACTGTGCTATACTATTAGTCTGCTCAGCATATTTTTTAGGAACAGAGTGCAAACATTTCCAGTGAAGTGGAACTCAGTATATTTGCCCAGTGCTGCTGCTGCCTTTGACTAAAACTGCGCATTTTTTGTTGAAATAAGAAAACCTATTCCCTTCATCCCTGCATCAGTTTTTTGATGGAAGCTATTGACTTCAGTGGGAATGGTATCTCATGCTTCCTCTTACCTCTTTCCCTGCTTATATGCAAGTAAAGTTCTTAATTTTGCAAGTCCTGTAACAAATTTTTGTGTTTATTGTTTAGATTTCCTGCCCTTATTTACAGGATATACCTGCATTGTTCGAAAACAAAATGGAAACCAATGTATTAGTCTGGAGAGGACAGTGTTGCTCACCTACAAGAAGGAATGGGGTTGGAGATGGGAAAAGATGAAGACAAGTGAGAGATTTTTTTGGAGAGAAGAGGTGCAGCAATTAAATGGGAATTATTTTTAAACAATTTAGTCGTTTTACACCAAGTTAGTCTTCTCACTTAAAATGTGAATGTCATAATTTGGAAAATGCTTCTCTTAGCTCTATAATAACCATATAGTACTCATGATCTTAGCTGTGCAGTGAAATATATATGTATCATAGGTGACATGAGATTGACTTATAATTAAAATATTTTTAAGGAATTATTCTGTGGTCTGAAATCTTATCAGGATAAGAATTTGTGCCTCTTTGATTCTTTATGATGTATTAAAGAAGGCCTGAAAGTTGCAGTTCCCTTCCCCCATTCTTATATTTTACCATAGAAATATGAGGGACATAAAATTTTTTCTTCCTGATTTTTTCTGAAGGCTGTCCTTGAATCACAGGGATGTAATGGGAGTATTCTCAGGTCTTCACTTTTAAAGATCAGGAATGTTAAATTTTTAACAGACAGGCTGAGGTTTTTAATGCCTATTTTCCTTCAGCCTTCAATAAAAGGGTTAATTGTGAGTGGATGTTTAATATGCTTAGCATTAATAACAAGGGGAAAGGAACACAAGCCAGAATAGGGAAAACAGGCTAAATTAATATTTAGATGAGTTCTATTTATTCAAGTTGACGGGGCTTGACAAAATTCATCCTAGGTACTTAAGGAACTAGTCGGAGCAATCTCAGTACCAGTAACAAATATCTTCAAGAACTCATGGGGGACTGGAGAAGAGCAAACACAATACTTACCTTTAGAAGGAGGAACAAACAGGACCCAGGGAATTATAAACTAGTTAGCCTAACTTTGATACCTGGTGAGATACTGGAACAAATTATTAAACAATCAGTTCGTAAAAGCTCCTAAAGGATACTAGGTGACACATAATAGCAACATAAATTTGTCAAGAATAAATCATGCCATACCACCTAATTTCCTTTTTTGACAGGGATGGGGGAAGTGGTAGACATGATGTATCTTGATTTTTAGTAAGGCTTTTGACACGATCCCTCATGAAATTCTCCTAATCAAACAAGGGAAATGTGATCTAAATGGAATTACTATATGGTGGGTGAACAGTTGGTTGAAAACCCATACTTGGAGTAGTTATCAATGACTTGCTGTCAGACTGGGAGGGTGTATCTAGTGGGGTCACTAAAGAGTCTGTCTTGGGTCCAATACTGGTCAGTATTTTCATTAATAGAGTGGAGAGTATGCTAATGAAATTTGAAGAGGACACCAAACTGGGAGGGTTTGCAAGCACTTTGGAGGACAGGCTTAGAATTTAATGTAACCTTGGTACATTGGAGAATTGGTAAGTTATCAGCAGGATGAAATTCAGTAAAGACAAGTGCAAAGTACCATTTATACTCGTTCATTAGTTGAATATTTTTGGTAAAGTGACGCATCAAAGAGCGGGGATTAGCTTATAAAAAGTGACGCATCAAAGAGTGGGAGCCGTGATCGGCCGAACCTGCGGACACCGCAGGTAAACAAACCAGCCTGCCCCGTCAGGGTGCTTACCCTGGCGGATTGTGGGCCAAAGGTTGCCGATCCCTGTTCTAATACATTGTAGTTTTGTTTACCGGAAGGTGCTCCAAGTAAACAAAACATCCCGACCCACCAGCGGCTTACGCTGATGGGCAAGGAGCCAAAGTTTTCCAATCCCTGAAATATAGGGTCAGTTTATGAAAGGGTCATACAGTTTTTGCTATTTTTACCTATCCATTTGGGGGGGGTCAGCTTATAAACGAACGGGCTAATGAATGAGTATATATAGTATTATACTTAGGAAGGAAAAATTGAGTGCCCAAATATGAAATGGAGAATAAATGGCTAGGTAGTACTGCAGAAAAGGATCTGGAGGTTAGAATGAATCACAAATTGAATATGAGCCAATAGTGTAATGCAGTGGCAAAAAAGGCCCAATATAATTATGGTATGTATTAACATAAGTGTCATATGTAAGACATGAGAGGTAACTGTCCCATTCTGCCTGGCGCTGGTGAGTCCTTAGCTGGAGTATTGTGTCCAGTTTCAGGCGGGACATTTTAAGACAGATGTGGATAAACTGGAGGGAGTCCAGAGCAGATGAGCAAAAATGATTAAAGGTTTAGAAAATCTGACCTATGAGGAAAGATTTAAACAAACAAACAAACTTGGGAACGTTCAGTCTTGAGAAAAAACTGGGATGGGGGAGATACCTGATAAGAGCTGTTATAAAGAAGATGATCAATTGTTCTCCATGTCCACTGAAGGCAGGGCAAGAAGTAATCTTATTTGCAGCAAGGGAGATATAGATTAGATATGAGGAAAAACTATCTAACTATTAGTATACTTAGGTACTTAAATACATCACTGGGAGGTTGTGGAATCCCTATCTTTGGAGGTTTTAAAGAATGGGTTAGACAAACACCTGTCTGGGTTGGTCTAGGTATACTTGTTCCTGGCTCAGCTCGGGATCGACTCACTAGATGACCTCTGGAGGTCCCTTCCTGTCTTACATGTCTATGATTCTGTATTTATATTTATTAAGTAACAAAACCAAAATCAGAAGTTTTAAATAGTGAATAAAACCCAACTTTATCTCTTAGATAAAAATATGCTGTTTCATGGCATCTGACATAATTCTGCCAGGCCTTCAGTCATCCAGGGTACTAGTCAAGACGTGAATTCCCAATGGAGAGGAACAAATGGAGAAACTTTTTGGGCCCTCTGCTTACCCTGTAAAGAAGCGCGCGCAAAAAAAAAAAAAAAAAAAAATTTCTTCAGCAAGGGTTTTTTCCCTGTACATTTTAATGCAAGTATTGTTCTGCAGAAAATGTGTCACAGGCTCATAGACATCAAGTTCTTTGGCTTTTGGAAAATGTTTTCATCCCTCTTAAGTGCTTGTATGAAATCACTGGAGTTACTTAGAATTTGAATAGAAGTGCAGTAGCTGCTGATGTGGCAACACAGAAACATTCCTTCCTGCTTCTGTCAGCAACATGCATTTATGGTTTAAAGGTCAAAGTGATTTAAATAGTAAAACCGACTCATGAAAATGTCTGACATTTCTGAACACAGTATACGTCTGGATTTTAATACACCTTCTTAAACTGTATTCGTATTATGTAAGAAAGAGTGTTTATCTTTTAAATCAGAATCTGACATGTAAGAATTAGAAAAATTTCTTCAATGAACAGAGAAAGAAGAGATTACAATGTTAACTTAAAAATTATAAAATATTTTTGTTTAATTCATCAAACTGATCTGTCTCTCCCTTTGTGGTATTTGGATAATAAGAGATACATTTTATTTGCAAAATTATAATCAGCAGTTAATTAATGAACAGTAATTAGTGGTGAATAGAATAATGGAATTAGTGGTAAATACAGTTCAAAATTACCACTTATCTTTTTGAAAAAGATGCTTTGTGGCTTATGAGAGTTCTGTTTGTTTTCCAAAGGAGCTATGTCTGCGTACACCAGCTGAGATTTGGTGTTCCTTTTCCAGCCAGCAGTGATGTATTCAGTGTTTTTTTCTTTTAATCTGTATCATTTGTATTTTCTCCTAAGAGAGATTTGCTGTTCTGCAGAAACAATGCATTCGTATTAACTGGCTCCAGATGTTTGTATTGTGTACTTCTGTGAGTGCTGCAAAAGCCTTCCTCTCTAAGCAGTGTTAACATTATATATGTAGAAACTGTGTGTACACACTAGCTTTTTCCTGAAATTTCCTCTTTACTATAGTTCAGTGGCTCTCAACCTTTCAGACTACTGTACCCCTTTCAGGAGTCTGATTTGTCTTGAATACCCATTTCAAAATCAGACATAAAAATACAAAAGTGTCACAGCACACTATTACTGAAAAATGGCCAACTTCCTCATTTTTACCATATAATTATAAAATAAATCAATTGGAATATAAATATTGAACTTACATTCCAGTGTATAGTATATAGAGCAGTATAAACAAGTCATTCTCTGTATAAAATTTAAATTTGTTCTGACTTCACTCTACTTTTTATGTAGTCTGTTGTAAAACTAGGCAAATATTGAGATGAGTTGATGTACCACTAGGAAGACCTCTGCGTACCCCCAGGGGTAGGGGTACATGTACCCTGGTTGAGAACCAGTGCTGTGCTATAGATGATGTAGCTCTGACCTTGGAAGATTAGTGTAGAGCTGTTTTCAGAGTAGCAGCTGTGTTAGTCTGTATCCGCAAAAAAAAACAGGAGTACTTGTGGCACCTTAGAGACTAACAAATTTATTAGAGCACAAGCTTTCGTGGGCTACAGCCCACTTCTTCGGATGCATATGCTGTAGCCCACGAAAGCTTATGCTCTAATAAATTTGTTAGTCTCTAAGATGCCACAAGTACTTCTGTTCTTTTAGTGTAGAGCTGCACTCCTTTGAGTTGATGTTACAGGAACAACCAATGGAATGGTAGACAACAGTGAATTATGAGGCTGTCTGCTGTATTTACTACCTTTGTTTGTTAAAACACAGCATGTTCCTCTAAATAATATTGCTAAACAAAAGCTGTGGGGTGAATCCTGAGAATGTGGTAATCGAGAGCCCATAAAAGCTTATGCTCAAATAAATTTGTTAGTCTCTAAGAAGAACAGGAGTACTTGTGGCACCTGTTCTTTTTGCGGATACAGACTAACATGGCTGCTACTCTGAAACCTGTAATTGAGAGAGAATCTCACCCAAAGAACAATGTTTTCTGCAATGCTTATGCAGTGGGGTAAAGTTTAGGCTGTTGTGGTAATGGTCACCTTGTCTGACAAATTTTCTTCCTCTTGTGACTTTTTTTCAAACAAACCTGGGGTTATTTTTTGTGTAGAATTTTGTGTTTATGAATCATAACTATAAATGTATTTAACACTTGGCCATACTTGAATTACCTTCTGTTGTGATAGCTTCACAAAACTTTGGATTTTGGATGCTTTGCATGAGTGCTCCTGCAACATAGTATTTTAATATGAAAATTCTAGCATTTTGTGTTGCATTTCAGCAGGATTGAGCTGAGGTTTAAAATAACTGCAAGTTTATGGCTAGCAGGGAAGAATTAGGGATGTGAAACGTGAAAAAAAGTTAAGATAAAGCATTTCACATCTATAAGGTGCTAGACCTGATGGTCTGCTGTTAAAGCAGGGGACTGGTAGTTGGACTGCTTTGTTCTACTAGCTCTGGCACTGACTCGTGGGACCTGTATGCCTCACATTTTCCCATGTGTGAAGTAATAAATGCTTTCCTACTTCTCATGAGGTGTGATGCAGAATTAATGTTGGTATAAATGTTGAGTCCTCTGAAAAGCATTGTTGAAATGCTTGTATCTTGTTAATGTGTTTAACCTCTGTAATACAACAAAGACCTGCTAAGTCATTGTTTGCAAAACTTCATTCTTCAGAATCACCATGAGAATTGGACTCTCTTCACCTCTCAGAAAAGATTTAGTAGTAAACTTTATAGAGAAGTTTCATATGAAAGATACCATTAATTTTATAAAATATACAGCATTGTGTTATAGCATAAAGTGTAATTAACATTAAATCAAAATTGACATAAGTAATGAACAAAGTATATAGTCACATGCTAATAAACAGCATTCAGACAAATACGCTGGTTAATAATGAAATTTATCAAGGCTCAAGTATCTCTAATATTCAGGCTGGACTAGGATCATACGACTAAGAATAAATCTAATGTGAATTTATCAAAACTGCATTCAAAATATTTAATTTTGCTAGTGTCAGTTATTCTTAAGTAAGCATCTGTAAGCATCTGCCAGCAATGCCCCTCTGCCATGTACATTGGCCAAACTGGACAATATCTACATAAAAGAATAAATGGACACAAATCAGATGTCAAGAATTATAACCTTCAAAAACCAGTTGGAGAACACTTCAATCTCCCTGGTCACTTGATTACAGACCTAAAAGTCG
Organism: Trachemys scripta elegans; assembly: GCF_013100865.1. Lineage (NCBI taxonomy): Eukaryota > Metazoa > Chordata > Testudines > Emydidae > Trachemys > Trachemys scripta. Next base: position 87,618,618 of record NC_048303.1, on the reverse strand, counting down.
CAATATTACAACAAAAAACTTCAAAAACAGAGACTGCTGATTTGGAATTAATTTGCAAATTGGACAGCATTAAATTAGGCTTGAATAAAGAATGGATGGGTCATTACACAAAGTAAAACTATTTCCCCATGTTTATTTTCCCCCCCTACGGTTCCTCACACCTTCTTGTCAACTTCTGGAAATGGGCCATTTTGATTACCACTACAAAAAGTTTTTTTTCTCTTCTGCTGGTAATAGCTCACCTTAACTGATCACTCTCATTATACTGTGTATGGTAACACCCATTGTTTCATGTTCTCTGTGTGTGTGTGTGTGTGTGTGTGTGTGTGTGTATATATATCCATCTGTCTTCCTACTGTATTTTCCACTGCATGCATCTGATGAAGTGGGTTTTAGCCTATAAAAGCTTATGCTCAAATGAATGTGTTAGTCTCTAAGGTGCCACAAGTACTCCTGTTCTTTTTAAGCATCTGTAGTTACACTTCAAGAGAAAAAACTGAGTGAGAAATGTGGATCTGCATAATCATTACCACTTGAGACCACAATCAGCTTATTTCAATTTAATGTTTGATTTTTCTTGTAGAGGAAGCCCACATGTGAAGGGGACGCCACGTTATAAGGAAGAGCAATGTGCTCCTTCGTTAAATCTAGAGATGAAGAAAGTGCTGGATTTGCAAGCATCTATCACCAGGTGTGGTATATAATCATACATGTGTCTATCTAGAGTTTTTGCCTCAATAATGGAGCTTTTTTTTTAAACAACAAGTTGCGGGGAGTGGAACGAGAAAATAGACCAAAGAAAGTAAAATCTAAGTTGCTAATTGGTAGATGGAAAGTGGAAACTTATTTGCACAAATACTTCGCCTCGGTGCTTGTCTACAGGCCTTGTCTATGGTGTGGATTTTTTGCCCTGGTGTAGCAGCATCAGTACAAACATCTAATGTAGACATCCTGTACAGGTTACTCGCGCTGCTGCACATTTGTACACCCTTTAGAAACTCTTAGCTATTTTTCAAATAGCTTTTCTATATTCTGTCTGGCTCATGCAAAATACAGAGTAGTATGGTATACAGAATGGTGGTACCAGTCCTCATACCTACTAAACCTGCTAGGGCAGAGACAAAGGCTGAGTGGAGAACTTGACCTGTGAAGTCCAGGGAAAGCTTCCTTCTTCCATTGGTGAGCACATTTCCTTCCCCCCGCAACGCTGAAAGGTACTATATTGAAGTGTCCACACTGTGCTCAGCATTAATATAAGACGAAAGACCTATTTCCTGCACTGAAAGAATCTAAACAAACATCATAAATTTAAGTGCACTGGATTACTCAGAAAGAAACTCAGTCTGGATTGTTTATAATAGGAGTGACTTTTTTTTAAAGCTGTAGCACTGTGGGGTAGTGTCTGTGGGTTTTATGGAAGTGATTTTTTTTCAGATGGGACTTGAAAAAAAAGAGGATGGGTACATGATTCACAGATGTGCAAAAGGAAGTTCCAAGTGTAGGGGTGGCATGGAAGAAGGCACAAAAACGATAGTGAAAGAAGAGGGAGAGAGGAAATATAAACACAAGTCGCAGATGAGTTTTAACTTCCATTTAGCCTCCTCTTTTCAGGGGTGCTTGTGTGTACTGAATTGTTAGAGAGCTTATTCCTTTAGTCTCCCACTTCCCTGGTCCTTCTCGCATGAACAGAAAGCAACAATACCTGAAGTCCAAAGGTGCAAACAATTTGATGTTTATTGGGGTGAACTTCCAGCAAGCTTAAATCCAAGTTCCTTTTTCCTTATTTTCGAATCCCAACTTATTTCCGGTTTGCCCCTAATTTATATAGTAATATTCTTAGCTATACCTTAACCAATCATTCTACTAAAATTTACCTAAGCAATCCTAACAAATGGTAACATGATTAGCTAACCAATTATATCCCACCACTTTAATTAGTTTACACCCAGCAAAATTAATTATACAGCAGACAGAAACAATCACAGAACCAGACTGAGACCATGCAAATAAACATAGCAAAGTGGGAACTATAATGACAAAACAACACAGAAGTGAGGATTTCACAACTACATCTGTACAGACATAAGGGTTTCCCAGCTGTGTCTATTGATAAGTGAGTTCTTACCATACAGAAAACTATCAAACTAAATTTCCTTTTACATCTTCTAGGCTCTTCCCTTTCTCTGGAGGTAATAGATCGGATCATCTTCCTATCAGCCCCAGATTGTCTTATTTCAATATGGCTAGTTTGAAATCTGAGGATGTGACCACACGCTTCCCAGCTTGTGGCTGCCTCTTAGCCAGAGGCATTGGCCTAAGAACAGGGCCTCAGACAGTCACAGTGAGAGAAGGCCCTTACACAGATTCTTTCTTTTATACCTCTATAACTATCTAAATGATAAACATAGACCTACATTCTTAAAGTATAGGCCTTTACAAACAGGCTTGAATATCTATATCCTAACACGAATTATATACATGATGTGTGCTATATGCATAGTCTTGTAGAAAGGAAACCTCTATTTTTGACTCATTCTGCAAATATTTAAGGAATACAAATCAATGTTTTAATTTTTACTAAGTTATGAATAGTGCATTGTGGAATTAAATGGGTAGCGCTGCTTCAGATGTGTGTTTTTTAGTTATAGCAAGCAATGGACCTCAGATTTTTTTTTATGTTGTAACTTGAATCGTACTCACCCTCATCACTCCTTAATATATTCTGTGGGAAATTTTGAAAAATATTTACAGTAGGTGTAAAAATTTTTAATTTTGAACTTTGTATATGTATTACACACTGGAATATGCAACATTAAAGTAATTTTGGTAGACATGATTATGAAAACTCAAAAATAGCCTTAGAAATCAGAATAAATTTAGCAAAGGATTATTTCAGTGTCTCCACTATAAATTGTGTATTTTGGCTTGTGTGCTTCTATGTAGAATTTGGCACTGGGTTCAGAGTGCATATAAAATATTTTGTTTGGGAAAAATAAACATCTTTTGCGTGATTCTTTGCTTTTATGAGGTGGAATGATACATTAATTCCACAATGAGAAGGAATCTTTCCGGGCACCCTCAACTTCTGCAGATTCTAGGACTTCATTTGAGAAAAATTAAGTTTCTAGGTTGTTGATAGTGAAACATACATAATCGGAGTATACAGTGATAATAACATGTTTTCCTATGTCTGCATGCAAACTGTTCTGTTACATCTGCCTGAGAGCTTTGCAATGCTGAAGCAGAGTGTAAACTGGTCAGAGTTTTGTTAGTTTTAGCTTCTGCCATTCAGTATCCTGTGAGCAGTAGTGAATTTGAAAAGAATCTAGTAACCTTCACTCTACATACCCCTCTGCCCAGCTTTGTAGAAAGCCAGGAGGCTCTAGATGCGGGGAGGAAGGGGCACTCAGCTTTATCAGACACCTACATTTGCCTAAATAGTCCAGGGACAGCACCCTGGGTCAGAATCCTAGTATTGTCCCTTTTCCCAGCAGAAGGTTTCTCACTGAATGGGTGTTGGCTATGGGTAAGAGCATCCCTCCAAATGTTTGACCTTTTGCCTAATAGCCTCTTGCTATTTAGGTGTCTGGTAAATTTCCTAAATCCTTTGTGGAAGAGTCATGAAAATTAAGGGGTGTGCATTGGTGGATGGGTGGAAGAGTGAGTGGGTTGTAGAGGAAATGCGGGATTGAGGGAGATGGGGAGAGAATATAGGTAGGAGATAGGAAACATGATGTTGGGAGGAAGAGTGATAGGGAATGAGAAAAGGAGAGGAAGAAAGGAGGAAAACACTGAAAATAACTTGGGGAGGGGTAGAAAGAGACCACGTTCTGCTATAGGAAAGAAACTGAACTGAAGCCAGACAGGCAAAGAAAGTGTAACAAAATAAATTAAAAAAAAAAAAAAAGTTAGTAAGTGAAAATTCAGTATAGTGCATAATACAGCATACAGGTTTTAGCTATTTTAAATTGTAGGGAGCCTGGCTTTTGGGAGGGGTTTAGCAACAACAGGTATTTTTCACTCTGACAGTAGGTATAGGTCTCAGATTAGCAGCTGTCACATAAAGCTTTGATAAGATAAACTCCTCTTCAAACAGTAATTAATTCAGGGAAGTCCTACGGCCTTTGTTATACAGGAGCTCAGACTAGATGATCACAGTGGTCCCTTCTGGTTTTATAATCTATGAATATCAGTAATCTGGTATGATGGTTAAGTAATTGTTATTTCCAATAATTTTACACATTTTTCACTTTCACAAAAAGAAAATAGTCTTCATCAGGGGTTCAGATATCCGTAACACTGCTAATTTATCCATTCAATGTTCATGAACTCTGAATTCTTGGAGAAGTGGAAACACCTCTCATATTTTGTTAGTTCAATATCTTGATAAACCTTTTAACTGCATACTACATCTTCCACAGTGTAACTTGAGTAATTGCTTCCAGACATCTGTTTATCTACAGTGTTATAAAGTAGCATTTTGTTACATGAATAGTCCTCTGAGTGTTTGGTTTAGACAACCCATCTCTGCAGAGTAACAATTGCTTTTCCTCAGTTTGCAGTCCATGCTGGAGGACCTACTGGTTGCTACTGCTGATGGATTGCTCCACCTTATTCACTGGGATGGCATGACAAATGGAAGGAAGGCCATCAACCTATCTACAGTACCATTTTCTGTAGACCTGCAGTCTTCTCGAGGTACTTTCCCACCTCTGTCCCCATCCCCCTTTTTTATTGGTTAGATACTACGGAAAAAATACCTTCTACATCAAAAATCTAAGTCTGATAACTTTTTCTGCTCTAACAACTGAAGAGGAGAGAGGTTCTTTTCTTCTGTAAATGTAGATAATCTAGCCTATTGTACTGAGATCCTATTACACACAGAGAGAATACTTGAAAGATTGTAAACTCTGGTTAGCAAAATGATTGTGATGACAGTTCTTAATAATTGCTCTTGTTTCATCAGCAGGTTCATTCTCGGGCTTTGAAGATGTACACATTAGAGATATGGAATATTGTGCCACACTTGATGGGTTTGCTGCTGTTTTTAATGATGGCAGAGTTGGTTTCATTACCCCAATATCAAGTAGATTCACGGCTGAGGTACAGTTTACTTACTGCTCTTATGACGCATGTCTCTTGACGTTAATTTTTCATTTTTAAATGAGTTCTTGACATTCATCTGAATTCTTCAGTACACCTCTACCTTGATATAACACAAATTCGGATATAATGCGGTAAAGCAGTACTCCGGGGGGAGGGGGCTGCGCACTTCGGATGGATCAAAGCAAGTTCAGTATAATGCGGTTTCACCTATAACGCGGTAAGATTTTTTGGCTCCCAAGGACAGCGTTATATCACGGTAGAGGTGTATTAGCTGTAGAGCCACTTCCACTAACATGACTAATATGGACAAATAAAACTACTATAGTCCATAAAAATCACTGGAATTAATAATTTTTAGGGCAGGAATTGTGGCCTTGTGGGAAAGCACAGGACAGGATGCTAAGAGATCTGGGGGCAGATAGAGAACAGGTGAAAATTGGCATATTTCTCGTTAAGTCGATTAAACTGTTAGTTTATAACAGCTCAGGATCTGTCACTTTGTTTATGTTCCCAGTTCTGGGGTTTTATTCCTGTTTCTGCCACTGGTTTCCTGTTACCATCTATAAACAGGGAATAATAGAATGGATGTTTTCCCCAGCTGTGCAATACCTCAGAGGTGGTATTCTGCCTAACTATTGATTTAAGTGCTTTGAGAGGTGCCTATCGCATTTATAGGTATGATTTCTAATGTTTCTATTAGAGAATTATGGTCTTTTCTGAGATGTTTTCTTCACTTTTAATTTAGCCTACAAACTACCCATACAGGGGGAAATAACTATTTTCCTTAACATTCAGGTATTTAGGGGCTTTTTGCCTATATTTAATAATATATATTCAACTTTGTTTTGTTAGATTTCCTTACTTGACTTTTTTATTCTCTATAGAAGGCTTTTTCAGCTTCCTGGATTTTATATTGCTTAAATTTTTAGTATTATCTAGATCCATCAGTTTCAGTTTGGATTTGGTAATGCTTTTTACTTGCATGAGCCTTGCTTGGTACATTCTACTTATTTTTCTGTAGTGCCATAAAAGCACATGGTTTACAATAAATGTTACAAATCTGTTTTCCTTTGCTTAACCAGACCTCTCATTAAATTAAAGCCCATAACCCAGATAATTTCACAGGCATTTTTACATGTTATGCACCTAACTAAATTTTACAACAACCCTACAAAAATGGAGAAGGATGTCAGTTTTTGAGGTAAACTGTGCTTGTTACATGGTTTTATAATTTGTCATTCCTGTAATTTAAAAGACAAACTTTTAGAACATATCATCAGTGCCTTCAAAAATATTCTGGGCTTTTCCAGTATAGAAGTGTGATCTATTTTACCAAGAGCTGTGGTAAAAGAATAGAGATCTGACTTGGGATCTCTGTGTCAACATCCTCATTTTCTGAAGTGTCTCAATGCCTCCATTAAAGAGCAACATTTTAAAAAATGTTACAAAACATTGTGTTCTCTTAAGTGGTAAAAATCAGAAACTAACAAGAGTGACAGCTCGGTATGGACTGTTCCTTTGCCATATTTAAAAGAAAAAGACAGATATGCTTTGCTTCAGGCTATCAAGATATAGCATACATTTGAAGACATTTATCTGGACATAATTTCTATCTTGAAAAAGAGGGGACATCTTAAAATTTAAAAAAATGTAGGTTTTAATTCCTCTTGGCCCAATGCAGTAGTCAGTCCTCCAGTCTCAGAGCGCCTCATGTCTTCTATGGTCATTGGTCACATCTGTGAATTCAGTGGGAGGTCCATGTATGGAGGGATGCAGATTGGGCCCACTTACATGAATTAATATGCTGCGTAAATAACATCTCTTGAAGCCTCCTTTTTTTTTAATCCCCCTTGCAGCAGCTCCGTGGTGTTTGGGCACAAGATGTTTTTGATGGAACTTGTGTGGCAGTAAATAACAAATACAGATTAATGGCATTTGGATGTGCTAAGTAAGTTCTATATTGCTACTCTAAACGTCTAATGGGAAAGGTTTGGGGGGCTTTAATGAAACATAGACACAGTTTCCTGTATTTAGTACTACCTTATAAGAGTACAAAGTTGCATTGTTGGAATTTGTAAACTAATGAATAGGTATTCCATTGTAGGTTTCATTTTGCTGTGGCTTGTAAAGAAATGTCAAAATGTCTTAAATTACAATATAATGAAGCAAAGCCCCACAAGTGAAGTGTTTTTGCTATTTTTTTCTATAATAAAAATTAAGCTGTAAGCTTACTGGAGGATAACAGGGGCATATTACAAAGTAAACTCTCAAATATAAATACCTCAGTGATACAGACTAAATATGGGAAATGCCACTGGTTATGGTATTTCTTTAATGTAATTTGCTATATAAATGTTTAAATTGGATTCTTTGTCACTTTGGGTGAGACAACAGGGTTCCCCATTTTCTCTGTTCCCACTCTGTTCTCAGAAAATCGTTGTCCTGAGTTTGTCTCATCAGAGCTGTCATTGGGATTTCTTGAGCGCACTGTGGTTATTGCTTTCTCCCTGCATCTTAAGAGCAAACCCATTTTTACCAATAAAGTTTTTAAAGATTAAAATTAGTGCCTTATATTTCTTGGATGAGATTTTTTTTATTTAAATGACTGAATTGCCTGTTTTGCTTTTTTGAAACCTTTGGTTTCTACAGTTTTAGAAGAGTTTAGTAGAGTTGTAGAAAATTTAAATTAATTATGGATTAAAAAAATTATAAGCAATGATGGGACTGCACTTTGTTACTAACAATGGAAATACAAATATACAAATGAAAGCTATTTAGAGAATTTCTCCAACCGGATTTATTTTTAGCCATGTGGCCTGTACTGCTAAAACTTGAAATGGATTATCCATGATAATGATAATGTGAAGACAAGGTTTAGAGGGGACAATAAGGACTTTCTACCATTTTTTTAACATCCAACGATTCATTTTTTCCCCCCTCTAACTAGAAAAAACACCATGAAAAGATATAAATAGTGTACCATTCTTCTACTGATCTATTTATTATCTGATCTTGTTAGATGCTCAGCATCCTGGACTGCCACTGAAGTGCTCAATTTTACATATGATAGGATAGTTTCAGTACAGTTTGTGTGTATGTTATACTCTTTCTCCCAGTAAACATTGAATCATTTGAGAAGTACACCACTATGAAGAGCAGAAGAGAGACTTATTCCAACTGGCAACTTCTTTGATCGAAGGAAGTGACTTCACTAATGTGGTTCTTGCTTCTAGTATTTTTTTTTTTTTTAATTTTAGTTTACATTTTTACATGACTAACTATAAATACATTATTTCCTTTGTGGCAACTACCACAGAGTAAAACTCTGAGCTGTGCAGCTAATGGACACTAGGATGTACATGTAGATTTGCTCTCTACAAACACTCCAAGATGAAACCATATGCACCTTGTTTTTTCACCACATCTGAACTCCTGTTTTTATGCTTTTTTTTACCAATATTAAACAATGCTGTTTAAAACTAAAGGGGTTTTGCCACTCCTGTAGTTTTCCTATTGTTTAAAAACATTTGTCTATTTTCTTCCTTCTATACTTAAAGTATAAATGCAACAATTTGTAGAAAAATTATGTGAGGGAAGAGGAGTCACTGCCAGTGCACTAGCAGTTGTACTCTGATGTTTGAAACTGTCACTTTACTCACACTTCATTTCCAATTTAAAAACTTTTTAAATAGGCTTCAGGAGCAGGCTTCTCAAACTAGCAGGATTGGTTTGGAATAAGATGTGCGTTTTTAAAATCAATAGGTCTAACACGTGACTAGAGAACACACATTATAGCCACTATTGACAGAATACTCAGTTCTATAGTATAGAATGTGAGCTGAGAAGAGATACTTAGCAAATTTGCTAGGTGGCTGGGCACCTTCTTACATTGAAAAGTTGAAAATATAGAAACTCTGATATGCTAAACTACTGTCTCGCCCCTCCTCCTCCTCTCCATTTCAGTTCTCCTTGTTGGGTATAAATTTGTCTCACCCTGGGGTAGCTATTTTCAGAGCAAATTATAAGAATTTGGGCCATTTGTGGTTTAGTCTTCCAATTATCTGTCTTCTTTTGGGCATATATTTAATTAAATACTGTTGTATTCTTTTAGTTCTCCTTTTATGGATTTGTTCTAATTTTATTTTATTTTATTTTTGAATAATAAAGCACCCTTTATATGCCATGGGGTAGTACGAAACAGACTTCTGACATCACAATAAATAGTGCATCAAATGAAAAGGTCTTCCATGGGGATTATTATGAACTTGGAATCCATGTAAACATTTACAATGTATAGAGTGTTTTCATTGATCCAAATAGTATTCAGTGCAGTGGTAGTTTCATAAATGAGTCCTACATTTCATGTTTTAAATGTTAACTGACAAAGTGTATCAGTCTCCAGTCTGCAAGAAAAAATTTAATCCTAAATATCAAGAACTTTTAGTATTAACAAACATGAATATTTTACTGGTTTAATAGCAATTTAAAATCTCTCATGTTTAATTGTATAATTATTTTTGCTTTGTGATAAGAATTTAACCTGTTAAATATGGTGTAAACTTGAAACTGCCTTTTTTTTAATCTGCTTTTAAATACATTGGTGTTTATGAATTATGAGTCAGGCACTTTTGTGAACTGAGGGCCCCTTTTATACAATCTAAATATCAGTTTTTACATGTTGTAAGAGTTACTTAGGTTTTTAAAAGTGTTTGAGCATAAAATGTGTGTCATCTCTTCCAGTGGCTCTGTGCAAGTTTATACAATAGATAACTCCACAGGAGCCATGCAGTTGTCTCATAAGTTGGAGCTGACACCAAAACAGTATCCTGGTGAGTTCTCATATGCTAACTTTCTTACTAGAGTTTGCAGTTGTGTTTTATGAAGATCATGCTGATTTTATGGAACATGTAAAATTGTGTGAGTGTCGTGATGTTTCTTGTAAATATTCTGAAAACACAACGTAATGCTCGTTAATAATTTTAACTATCTTTATGCTATGATTTCCACACAATATACACAATTTAAAATAGAACATTGATTTTTTGTCACAGTGATTTGAAAAAAACCCTCATTTTGTTCTTTCATGTTTTGAGTCTACACATTATTGCATTTTTCAGGAATTAAAGAATATTGCATATACTATCCAATACTAGTAAACATGTTTATTTATGGTAACAAGTTTGTTTTATTAGTATGCTTTTACTTGTGTGTGCTTATGTTGGTCTCCTGGGTGCTTTTAATTGACTGATTTGGATATAGTAGTCTTGTGAAATAAGTCAAAAGTTTGCAAATGAGGTGTGGATCTCTTATTTAATAGCTTACTTTAGTAAGATTTAGATAGGAATGCTTTAGTGTTTTCCTTTAAAAGATGTAAATCTTGGTATTTTACATGTTACTTTTTTATTAGGTTTTAAGTCCCTCTGCTGGCCAAGTGAGAAATAACATTGGACTCATTGTAGTAGAAAAGTTGTGTTCTGTTTTTAGGTCTTCCTTAATTCCTCTCTATGAATCGTCTGTACAACAGCACAAGGTGCTCTGGCTAGATAATACACAACCTGAACAATACCAAACTCTAGTCTTGCTTGACCGGTGTATTTGGATGTTGACTTTGAATACAGGATTCAGACTTCCCTTTCCTCTTTCTCCTTTGATATAAATGCAGAACAAAATCCTCTTTTCCAGTGCTACTCTGATATATTGTAAGAGGGACATGAAGTATTCTTTGTCAAAATGTGTAGTGAGTAAATCAAGTGGTAAGAATTTGCATAGTGGACTTAAGACAATTCACAACATTTCTATGTAGTTCTATAGAAAACCTTGCAGGATCTCCCAAATTCTAGCAAAAAAATGCTCCAGGAGTCCAGTGCACTTGAGTTGACTGCTCTGCGATATGTTACTTGAACATTAGACACTGTAATTTTCCTCACAGAAGGCATAAAAAATATGAACAGACCTTGTGGGGAGGCAGGGCCGGCTCCAGGCACCAGCTTAACAAGCAGGTGCTTGGGGCGGCCAAGGGAGAGGGGTGGCACCTGCGGCAATTTGGGGGTGGCAGGTCCCTCACTCCCTCTAGGAGCAAAGGACCTGCCGATCGCGGCTTTTTTTTTTTTTTTTTGCTTGGGGCAGCAGAAATGCTGGAGCTGGCCCTGTGGGGGGAGAGAGATGAAGAGGTAAATATGTATGCCTTATGATTTGTACTGGTCCTAGTACAAATGTTTCAAGAACATGTCATCCATGTGAAGATACGAACCTTGTAATGCTGCCAAGGTCAGTGGGGACCAAGGATGATCTAATGAGTTAAGTGCTGATTGTATAAGCTAAAGATGCCTTAGGGCAGCTGTAAACTCTTAGCTTTCCAAGATATTCTTTTCAGAAAGTAGGGAATTATAAATATATTCCCTTTGAGTAGGTGTATTCCCACCCCTCATGTACTTCAATAGAGAATTCCCATGATTTCGATCAAATCTTGGGGAAGAATTCATATTGTGGTGTTCATATAATCTTTTTCATTCCTTTTTGACATGCTGAGATTTGTGAAGCCGAAAAGGATTCTAACTCAGCAAATCAGAAAAATAACAAAGCATTCTTGTACTTAATACAAAGCTGTATGCACAACATGGTAAAAGCAGCTAAATCATTATTTTGAAGCTTTTCATGTATGTTTTCCTGTCTAACAGATATTTGGAACAAAACAGGACCTGTAAAACTGATGAGGTGGTCTCCTGATAACTGTGTTGTTATGGTTACGTGGGAATGTGGAGGCTTGTCCTTATGGAGCGTTTTTGGTGCCCAGCTTATCTGTACTTTGGGAGGAGATTTTGCGTGAGTAAATATATCAGCTAGTTACAAGAATTATGTACCTTGAAAAAGAATCTCTGCATTCTTTCGTATTTGACTTCTCAATCACTGGACAATTCTTTAAATGATCGATTAGTAGCTTTAGATTATTTTCTTGAGCTATTTTGTGCTTCCCTAGAGGCCAAAAAACACTGACTCAATTTAAGCAAGGAGGAAGGTTTGAAAATAACAGTACTGCCTTTTTGAGGTAGTCTGTGTGGCCAGCAAAGCTCATCACCCTAAAGAAAAAACTATAAGGAAAATATTAAAATCCCCTTTACTTTCTGTAAATGGCATGCTACATTTTAACAGCATCCACTGTAACCAAAAGCACGAACTTGGAGAGCTCTTGCACTACAAACAAGTGGCAGTGGCTTTGCATGTAAGCAGTAGCATGAATCAAATAGACCGTATGGCTTGAGCCTTGAGTAAAAATATAAATACTAAGACAATGCTGACATAGCAAGATTTTTTTTTTTTCTGTGAAATCAGTTTAGTTTCAAGTCAAACTTATTGTGTTCTATTTTAGTTATCGGTCTGATGGTACCAAAAAAGACCCTCTAAAAATCAACTCTATGGTAAGTACAATTGTAAATAGCAACACACTAAGAAGTCTAGTTGATTCTCATTTATATACTTTTTATTAGAAAAAAAAATGCAGGTATCCCAAACTGTTTTTTCAATAAATGTAACAAGTAGCTATACTGTTTTGTTTTGTTTTTAAAAACAAAAACAACAAAAACACACACAACTGTTAAGTTTGTCTTAAACTAATTACTGGGCGTGTTTTGATATGCATACTTAACCATAAGAGGAAGGCTTTATTTTGGTTTTACTCTTAATTAAGGATGAGTAAGATAACTAGATGAGCTCTGTGGCTTAACTTTTTATTTCATGCAACTTGAAACAATAAATAAACCTCTCTACCTCAGAATACCTTGAGACTGAAAACTTCATGGCCATAACTTTATTTTTTCCCTTAAAGCTCTTTATAAAACTGTTTGGTGACTTTTTGTTTTAACACAAACAGAAATTAAAAGTATAGAGCAATTAAAATAATTCTTGATGTATCTGTATTGTGAATTGGTCTGAAATTCTGCCAGTCTGAGTCAAACTTTGGTAAAAAGAAAAGAGCTGATGAAATAGCAAGGCTCCTCTCCACTAACTGTGGAACATCTTGTACAGTTTAACTGAGGTATTGTTATGTTTAAAGTCTTAACACCATCAAAATTCATATTCCATTTTGTATGTAGCTTTGGAATATGTACCACAAAATGGTTGGGGAGGAGGATGACTTGTTGCTGAGGCACAGGCCTGGGACATGGGAGACCCAGGTTCACTTCCCTGCTCTGCTATGTGGGATCTTGGGCAAGTCACTTAGCCTCTCTCTACCTCATTCCCATCTATAAAATGGGAGTCCTAGAGAGGAGCCCAGCACCATAATTATGAAAATCACCCATTGAAAATGTATAAAAATGCCATCCCTGCAACTGAGTTGGTCATGGGATATGTGCAGACATCACAATGGTATAAATGTCTATATATTGTTAGGAGGAGATGGCATACTAGCTGGGTTTTCTGAAAGTCTAGGATGAAATCCTGAAGTCAGTGGGAGTTGTCATTGACTCGGAAGGGGCAGGATTTTACTGTTAGTTTTACGGTGTTTTATTAGGGATTTAAACCAGCAGGCTAAACAGGGTTTTTTGGGTATGAAGCCTTTAACATGTGGACTTCTTTAATAATTTGTTTTCTATTTAGCAAATGTTACATATATACTTGTCCTTTGACGTTCTAACTACAGATTACTATTCATATTTATGAAATAGGAATATAGAACTTAGACATGGAAAAGATCTATACATCTGAGTCCATCCCCTGCCAATGAAGGTGATAATCCCCTTACATCGATCATATCAAATATATATTTTAGAATTCATAATGATAAATCTTGGAAATGCGTTGCTTCAAAAGGATCTAACATAACTGGTGCCTAAAATGCCATTCAGAGCAATGGGGCATTACGGTGCTAAAACAGATTTTTGCAGACTAACGGTTAAGCTAAGTGGGAGACAGATGCTTATGCAAGAGATACTTTGTTAATTTTAATATTGGTACCGTTGTCGGTAAGGTGCCTATTTTTCAAAAAAGCATTTCAGAGTTTGAGAGTAGTTAAAGTGAAGATAAACATGTTTCTCCAAAAGTATCTACCTGTAACAGATTTCCAGTCTTGGGTTTGTGCTTCCTAGCATGACACCTGGCAGAAAACCCCAATTGCTTAGTGTTAAAGCCACTGGGTCCAGCAGGTTTTTTCATGCACTATCTCTGCAGTGAAACCACAGCAGCTCTTAGCACTGCCAACCAACTGTTCCTTTGTTACTGCAAATAATGGGAGATCTTCCATTGGTTGATTGGTGCAATGTGCCTTCTGTCCAGGCACATGTTTACTAATTAACTTGGGCAATGAAAATGTCCAGTCTTCTGTATAGCTTTTCTACTGTCTCCTGCAGAACATTTGACGTCTGCATGTATTTTAAATGCAAATAACTAGCATTAATGCAGCATTGAGGTTGAGAAATTAAACACAAGAGCCTAGAGACAATAAAGAAAGATTGCTCTGCAAACATTAATCACTGTCTACATTATATTTTTTATCATAAAGATCGATCGATAGATGGATCTATATGAAGGTTTACTTTTAACAAAAAAAAACAACACCCAAAATCAAATGCTGGTGGTGACTGTCCAGTTATTGACTTCGAGTCATGGTATGTTCCTATGCTGTCTGCTTTTCAGTTGCCTCTTGCAGTACCATTTTTTAAACTTTACCTTTCTAGAAATGCTTTTAGTGCTTTTGAAAGACTTGATCTGTTACAACTGATACTGTATACAAAATAAAATTACTTAATATAAACTATATATTCATAGATCACAGGGATATGTTTAACAGATCATTCACCTACATACTTCCTCTTAAAGTTATAATTTATGGGTGCTTTAATCTTTTTTTTTAATTTTTCCAAATTCTATATTCTCTAGCTTTTGCATAGAGAAGAATTTAAACTGGGCACTAAAATGTCTTCCCTGCCAGGAGTAGCTATGCTATATCTGCTGGAGCTGCCTACTTGAAAACTGCAAGCTATGGGAGTTCCCTGCCAGTCTTATGGCTGGCCCAAGACCTTGGGCGGCCTGTATAAAGGAGTTCCTGTATGTTTTGTTTTTCTGACAGTCTAAATCAATTAAGTGATATTTATTTATTTTTTGTTTTGCATGTGTTCAGAGCTGGGGTTCAGAAGGCTATCACCTATGGGTGATCGATGGGAATTGTTCTCTGAATGCAGGGTGTGATATAGATACCAAGAACGAAGCTCATCAACTTGGTATTCTGCAATTTCAGTTCATCAAGAGTGCACTCACTGCTAACACTTGCATGGTACGTGTTCATAGATGGATCTTACTATTTTAGAGATTATCCCCAGTTTTCAGATAACCTTTTTTATGTTTCTTCCTTTATAAAATGAAACCTGATGTGTTTTCCAATAAATTGTCATGTTTGTGTATATTTCTCTTGTCTTAAGTGTCTTTCTAATTAAGCAAAATCGGCTTTTGAAACAGGAGATATTTTGAAAATACTGCTGTATATGATCATCCACTGTTTGCTATCTCTACAGTATATTGCTGCTTCAAAGATGGAAGAACTGCCTTAAATAGTATTTTTCTTACTGTTGGTTTAAGTTGGACTCTGCGAAATGAAGTGTTCTGTGTTTATTTAACTTTTTCTATGCAGTAACTTTTCTTTTTTTTAAATATAGAGTAACCAGGAGCAGGTCCTCCTGCAAGGAGAAGATCGCTTGTATTTGAACTGTGGGGATGCAACACAGGCCCAGAATCCCAGAAGTGCTTCAGCACACTCTGATCATAAGCCCATCAGGGAAAGGGGCCCATTTTTGGAGGGCAGTTTAGATTCTCAGGGTTTAAGCACTTTATTAGGACATAGGCATTGGCATGTTGTACAGGTAATTCTCCATTTGTTACTCAAATAGTATTTTTGCACTTACTTGCTATCACCTGAACCTGGTGGTGTCTGTTTTTGTTTTTATCCTTTCTGCAAGTATTGTATTTGTTTCATATAGTGTGAAATCTCCTTGCCCTCCTGTTTCCTATTGCTTGCTCCCACGATACAGCTTATTCCCCGAGGGTCAAAAGAATTCTGGCTGGCCTTTTTTCCTCCAGCTGTGGATTCTCATCCTAGCCAATCAAGGGATTAAAATGCCTTTTTCTGACCTCATATGAGAGAGCTATTTTTTCCCCACATATAAATTCTTTCCTCCTGCCCTGAAGGAGCATTGGGGATGTTGGAGGTCCGAAATACTCTGTAGAATATATGAAGTTTCTAATGCCCATATAGACAGATTTAAAGATTAGTCTGTTGCAGACAGCTTCAGGGTTTTGGCAATACATGCAGACTGTTCGTTTAGATGAGGAGTTGAAACTACTTTATAGTTTCATAGCTTGCAAGAAGCTGTTTCCAGAAGGTGTTAAGTCCAAAGCCCATCAGGCTTACTCATTCCAGCAGTGAGGAACAATTTAGATAATTTTGAATCCATAATTTTAAACACAGTTTCCTGCTTACATATCTGCTTTATGGATTTCACTAAAACTGAGGATGACACTTTAGTAAAATTGACAGGATTTAACTTACTGTACGTGCAGTGTCTACATCAGCATGATTATCAGGCTGCATTAGGCACCGACATCTATACCAGGTTCCAGATGCTGTCAAAACCTTAGAGATCCATATACCAGCATTAGCCCCCTAGTGTTTTGTTTCATGTGCCACTTACTTTTTTTTTTTGTATACTATCTTTATGAAAGTTTTTTTGATGCAGTACTTTCCACAGATTAGAGCACAGGTCTGATTAAAAAAGCCTCTACGCCCCTCACATCTTTCCTGGCTTTTTGGCTTTTTATGGCTAATTACAGTCATTAACCCATGATATTTTACAAACTGATGCCTTTTAAAACAAATAATCTGCAGGACCTGGAGAGTGTTTATGTGGGTTTCTAATCTGACTCTAATTTAGAATGTATCTGCTTCCCTCATCTAGGGAAGCAGTTTCATTTGAATTATGGTGGCTGATGGTTGTTGCTCATATGATAAGAGCAGTAGCGCCAGTCAGACTGTCCTAGTAGACTTTGCACAGAGGAATTTGGTCCTTTTCTTCTGTTTCTTCGCTGCACTCAGAAATGAAAAGGAATGTTACACAGGAGAAGAACTGTAGAATAAACACCGATCTAGGCTGAGATCTGTTTAATAGGCCTTTACACACAGGTAATAGGAGGAATACTCAGACAACTGCTGTCTTCACTCCCATTGGCCTAGTTTATCTGCTGAGGCATAATTGCCAGTTGGTAATGAGTAGTAAGAGTGTAAGGAAGACCAGACAGCATACTTGATATTAGAGAAATGTATCCAACTGACAAAAATATCTTCATAATGGTTTAACTTGTTACAAAAATACAGACCTTGAATCCTTTCAAGAATTGAATGATCTTATTTGGTGCTTAAAGCAAATACATTTTTCTCTTGCCTAAAGTCATTCAAGTTGAAAGTTTACAAGGTAAAAGTTTTCTTGAAGTACTGTGTCCTGCAAAATAGCTTTGATTGGTTTCTATTTAAAGAGCTACCATATCTTCTTATGGACAGTAAAACTTAATTTAATAAGACTTTGGATCATTCAGGTAACAATACTGAGTAAGTAAACTCCCTATCTGGAAAGGAGCTGGAGACTTTTATAAATTGCTTGTATTGAGTCTTTTAGCTTTTGCTGTCGTTGGTGGTTATCAATTCAGTATCTTCCTAAGTTCAACCTTTTTCTCTTTCAATGCCAGCCATTTTCCAAACCCCTTGGACTTTCATGTCAAAAGAATCAAAAGTTAAAATCTAACTCTGGAAGACTTGTTCCTTGAAATTTATAATTTACCTCAAACCTAGGTTGAGACAGTAGTTGGGTCTTGTGAAATGTTTACCTGATGGGTTACAGTGACCATCCTAAATTTGTCTGAAATTATGATTAATATCCTTATAAATTGCAGATGGGAATGGAAGTCTTCTCATTATTTCCCAAGTAGAATAATTTGAGTTTTAGCAAAAAGAAACTTATTGATATTCCATACTGAATCTCATTTTTGTCTGTGGCAGAAGTTGAAGCCAATTTAAGACAGCTAGGTAACTGACCAAGAAATGGCATCATTGAAACCATAAATCAAACTGCAGATATTTCAGACAACTGTATTAGAGAACAAAATCCTTCCCTTCCCTATAGCCATAGTTCTAGTTACTCTTCTTGCCACTAGTTTGCTGTGCTGCAGTTTGTATACAGACTAATAGAATTTTACCATGTTCATTTTATGAGATAACTTAGCATATACATTCTGTACAAAATAAAACTATTCAGGAGTGGAAAAAAGGCAAATTAATTGAGTCAGAATAGGTGTGTTTTTTTTTCTTTTATGTCAGTACAAATCCAAGAAAATTTGATTCCTGGAGGTGATGGCTGAAGAAACCATGCAAAACAGATGATTTTACTGAATGGAATCTTCCCTTGACAACTCTTCAATTGATGGGAAAAAATCAACTGCTTGAAGGGGAAAAAAATCTAAAAAAAAAATAGTATTTTACCCCTGTAACTCACTATTAGTAGATTTTTACATATTTTAATCAAAGCAAAGAAAATCAGAAAACAAGCTTAAAATATGTTGTTAAAATTGTTTTCTAGGGTTTATACAATTCTAAAATGTATTGGAAAGAGTGGAGTGAGGGAAGAATTGTGGTGGTGAAAAAACTCCAGTGGCTGTGAACAAACTAGAATGTTATGGAACTAAAAATAGATAAAAGAAACAATGTTGACTGTGTATGTCCCTTAAAGTGTGTGAATTTTTATCTTTTCAATTTGTTCGGAGAACAATGATCTGTATTATATTATTATTTTTTTATATTTTAGATTCACAGTACATATCTAGAGAGCAACTGGCCTATAAGGGTGAGTTATTTAAAAATAGGTTGGTGCTTGATGGAAAAATGCAAGCATTAGGTTTTTATAATTGTTCTTGTTAGTATTGTAGAGAACATTAGTACTCAGACAATTTTCAAGTTTTAAGTTGATTATATTAATATTGCTAAAGTATTGATCATCTTGAATAGAAGTATGCAATTTTTGAAAGATTTCTGAACAATAGTCATGTTCCCCTCCCTAATTTTTGTCTGAACAGTTTTCAGCCATTGACAAGCTGGGGCAGAATGTAGCTGTTGTTGGCAAGTTTGGTTTTGCACATTATTCTTTACTCACCAAAAAATGGAAGTTGTTTGGGAACATTACCCAGGTGAGTGCTGACTAGTTTTATAAGCTTGTGTGCAATTTAACCAGATTTATTATAATCACAATATTTTGAACATATTTTTAGTTTTCTACCAAATCATATTTTTTCAAATGAATTTCTTGAAGACAGATTAGGGAAACTGGTTTTGCATGTCTTTTCATAAAACACATGAAAAGTATTATAGTTTGGAACAAACTTGGCAGTAAAATATATGAATTATAGCAAAAAAATTTAAACCTGGATGCCTAAAGTGAGATGGGAGTTGTAGATGCTAAGCACCTCTGAAAATCAAGTATGAAATCTAACTTTAGGCACCCAGAATTGAAAATTTTGGCCTATAGTGAAAAAGCAACTATGATTTAAAAAGTTGTAGATTTACTGCGTTCACTGATGAACCATATGTAGCACTTGGCTTTGTTGAATAGTTCTTGATAATCACATATCTATCTGACAACCCTTGAAGACTTATTTTTTTAAAAGTAGTGTCATACCTAAATAAGATTGTCCTATTAATAGTGATACTGTTTTTTATGTGTCATCTACAGGAGATTTTCTTTTTTATATGTAGTCTATAGGAGGCTCTTATGGTTTAAGTGTGTGTATAATTCTCTATGTATTAATTTATTTTTGTATGTATAAATTATGTGATTTGTGGAAATTTGTAAGCAGCTTATAACCGTTCTGACTTGCTTGATCTTTCATTTTATTTTAAGGAGCAAAATATGATTGTAACAGGTGGCATAGCCTGGTGGAATGATTTCATTGTTCTTGCATGTTATAATTTAAGTGACCGCCAAGAAGAGGTAAGGCATTCGTTTCTTCAAACAAGCTATTCAGTTGCTATCTTATTTTTAAATATTAGGCATGCTCAAAATTAATTTTGTGTACAGGAAAAAACAAATGTAGAACTGTGGGAATTTCAGCTAATATAGGTTTCTTTCCTTCAGCCCTTCATGTTTGAAGCATATTGAGTCTGCCTGCATCAATACCTCTTAACTAATCCTTTGTGGAAAACATTAAAAGCCATTTTCATGTTAAGAAAACATAAGACTATGTTCATCTTCCTTAGAAATGTGACACAATTTTGAGTGCTGACAGACGGGTTTTTGTGTGTTCTAAATATTAGGGCTGTTGATTAATCGCAGTTAACTCATGCGATTTAACTCAAAAATAATCACGATTAAAAAATTTAATTGTGATTAATCACAGTTTTAATCGCACTGTTAAACGATAGAATACCAATTGAAATTTATTAAATATTTTGGATGTTTTTCTACATTTTCATATATATTGTATTCTCTGTTGTAATTGACATCAAAGTATATATTTTTGATTACAAATATTTGCACTGTAAAAATGATAAAAGAAATAGTATTTTTGAATTCACCTCATATAAATACTGTAATGCAATCTTTGTCCTGAAAGTGCAACTTATAGATGTAGTTTTTTGTTACATAAGTGCACTTATAAACAAAACAATGTAAAACTTCAGAGCCTATAAGTCCTCTCAGTCCTACTTCTCGTTCAGCCAATTGCTAAGACAAACAAGTTTTGTTTACATTTAAAGGAGATAATGCTGCCCACTTCTTGCTTTCTGATGGCAATGTAAATAAGAACAGGCATTTGCATGGGACTTCTGTAGCGGGCATTGCGAGATATTTAAATGCCAGATATGCTAAACATTCGTATGCCCCTTCCATACTTCAGCCACCATTCCAGAGGACATGCTTCCATGCTGATGACACTCGTTTTTTAAAAAAAAAATGCGTTCATTAAATTTGTGACTGAACTCCTTGAGGGAGAATTGGATGTCCCCTGCTCTTTTACACCCACATTCTGTCGTATATTTCATGTTATAGCAGTCTTGGATGATGACCCAGCACCTGCTGTTCGTTTTAAGAACACTTTCATTGCAGATTTGACAAAACGCAAATAAGGTACCAGTATGAGATGTCTAAAGCTAGCTACAGTACTCGACCCAAGGTTTATGAATCTGAAGTGCCTTCCAAAATCTGTGAGGAACGAGGTGTGGAGCATGCTTTGAGAAGTCTTAAAAGGAGCAACACTCCGATGTGGAAACTACAGAACCCAAACCACCAAAAAAGAAAAATTTTCTGCTGGTGGCATCTGACTCAGATAATGAAAATGAACCTGTGTCAGTCCTCACTGCTTTAGATTGTTATCGAGCAGAACCTGTCTTCAGCATGGTCGCATGTCCCTTGGAATGGTGGTTGAAGTATGAAGGGACATGTGAATCTTTAGCATATCTGGCACATAAATATCTTGTGACACCTGCTACAACAGTGCCATACGATTGCCTGTTGTCACTTTCAGGTGACATTGTAAACAAGAAGCGGGCAACATGATCTCCTGCAAATGTAAACAAACTTAGTCTGAGCAATTGGCTGAACAAGAAGTAGGACTGAGTGAATGTGCAGACTCTAAAATTTTATGTTTTATTTTTGAATGCAGTTTTTTATACATAATTCTACATTTGTAAGTTCAACTAGCATGATAAAGAGATTGCACTACAGTACTTATACTAGGTGAATTGAAAAATACTATTTCTTTTTTTTACAGTGCAAATATTTGTAATAAAAAATAAATGTAAAGTGAGCATTGCACACTTTGTATTTGTTGTAATTGAAATCAATATCTTTGAAAATGTAGAAAACATCCAAAAATATTTAAATGATATTCTATCATTTAACAGTGTGATTTATCGCACAATTAATTTTTTTAATCGCTTGACAGCCTTACTAAATATAGAGGCATGTTTCGGGAAAATGTTGTATAACTCTTCAATTGGGGGGCGGGAGAGGCTCAGTGTGAATAGGAATTTGGATGAATATTTGAGGAAGGTAAAAGAACTTTCCTTCGTTCAAGGTCTGCAGTTTTAGAATTGATCCTCTTAAATTTTTTTTTTACGTTTTGTTGTTGATATAACTACCGTAGCACTACCAGTTAAGCACTCAGTCAGTTTAGTATACAATTTAAAATTGCTTCCTAAAATGTTTTGCCATACCACAAAAATCCATGAGGCATTAATGAATCTGTTGTTGAAGTATTTGTTACGTTGATGTTTGCAGCAAGAGAACTCTTGTTTAAACCATTAATTGTCCTTACAGCTAAGAATCTACCTGCGAACATCCAATCTGGACAATGCATTTGCACATGTCACCAAAGTGCAGGCAGAAACATTACTACTCAGTGTCTTCCGGGATATAGTAATATTGTTTAGAGCAGATTGTTCTATTTGCCTTTATAGTATTGAAAGACAACCTGATGGGTGAGTACAACTGAAGCAAGTCTATAAAATCATTTTACCACATTTTTATAGTAATTAACTCAGAAATATCTCCTCTACATGAGTGATTTCCTTTCATAAACTGTTAGTCTTAAGATTAATCAAAGGCTTTGATAACTTCTTGAGATAACTTTTCAAAATATGACATCCATTAGTAGCAATTCTATCACCTGTGTGTGCAAATGATAATGCTTAAAATGTGGATGCAAGGGTTTGCATATTTGGAAGTTTGCATGCACACATACTTACCCAGAGATCAGAGGGGTAGCCGTGTTAATCTGAATCTGTAAAAAGCAAAAGAGGGTCCTGTGGCACCTTTGAGACTAACAGAAGTACTGGGAGCATAAGC